>NW_007726407.1:532246-628291 GCF_000696425.1 Galeopterus variegatus | reverse complement strand
GACTTGGTGTTGTCAGCACCACGCTCTCCCAAGTGAGCGAACCGGCCATCCCTATACGGGATCCGAACCCATGGCCTTGATGTTATCAGCACCGCACTCTCCCGAGTGAGCCACAGGCCGGCCCTCTATGAATTTATTTTGCAATCCATTTAGCAGTGTTCTTCACCCCAAGATGATCAGCTGATTAGTAATTTCTGGCTTTGTATTTTCACCTAAACAAAGGTGGAATAGTTTTCTCCTTTCGTTTTCTGATTCCTTCTGTTCTTCACCCCAAGATGATCAGCTGATTAGTAATTTCTGACTTTGTATTTTCACCTAAACAAAGGTGGAATAGTTTTCTCCTTTCGTTTTCTGATTCCTTCTTCCTCCCTCACTCCCCACAGAGATCCCCAATTTGCCCCTCTCTCTTTCCTCTGCCTACATTGTTTGCCCGGGTGGGTGGAAGAAATACTGACGGTGCATGCATCCTGCTGTTTGCTGTGCTTTATCTTTGAGCAGACGCTGACCCTGAAGCTTAGGTTTCCATTTCAAAACAGTCTTTAATTTCTGTTCTGTTTGTTGATTGTGGTGTCTGTCACTCACATAGCACCAAGTGTATACTAGAATTGAATATTGCTCACTGGATTTACATGTGGAGTTTTGAGAATTGCTATTTGCTTAATTTAACAAAGAATTTACAGGTTCATTTGCCAAATGGAGAGAGAATTTGGAGCTATGGTTTGGCCAGGCATTTTCTGCTGAATGCAAGAAGAAAACAAATGAATTTGGCTCAAAAAGCAAGCTGTTCCTCTGCAGACTCCTGTGTTAGACACTTTAGGAGTGAAAAATTGACCCATACACACAGTCCTTGACCTTGAGAAACTTGCATTCTAAAAAGGAGCCAAAAAGAATGTTTAGGTAGCAATAATACAAGGCAAGCTGAGGAATCTGAAATTAAAAGATTTTTCCATTTACCAAAATGTAAGGAATAAAGCATGTCTGAGCACAATAGCCGAATTAGAAGACATCTGCCATTTTGGGTTTTTATTTTTTTCTCCATCTTTCATCCCTCCCTAATGTGTCCTTTCTGCCTTTCTTATTATTTTTGAGAAGAAATAATATCCTTCCAGGAAGCCCCCATCTACCTTAGGGAGATGCAGTCGAGCAGTGGTTCTCAAAGTGTGATCTCCAGATCAGTAGTATCAGCATTGTCTAGAAACTTGTTAAAATGCAGATTCTCAGGCCTGACCCCAGAATCTGGGGCCCAAGAATCTGTGTTTTAACAATCCCTCAAGGAAGTTCTGATGTGCACTACAGTTTGGGGACCATTGCCTTTCACAGGGTGGACCATCCAGCATTAGGGAGCATCTTTTCTCCACCTGTACTGTGCAGCATTATAGTCAAGACAAGTGCTCATTTCTGGTAGGGTTCCATTGGCAAATAAGCTTAGGAAACACTACAAAATGCATCTCCTTTTTGGATATTTGCCACATGTTTTCCTCTTAAAGGCTCTGAGAAGTCCTGTACTAAGGAGATCTTGTTCACTTTGTTTAACCAGCAGCTCCCGTAATTATTTGAGCACAGAATACATCATCACTGTGGGATACCTGCTCATGTCTTGTTGCTAGTATCCTCTGGAACATGTTTTGGGAGAAAATTCTGGAGAGAGCTTTGTCCTATGGAACACACCTCTCCCCCACAGTGTGGGAATCCTGCTTGCTTCTTATCTAACCAAACTTGAAGCCAGTGCAGCAAGCGCCCTGTCTTCCTTTCTCTCCACGACATCTCCATCCTTACATTCCACCCACATTCCCGCTTCATTCTCTGCTTTTCTATCAGAAGACCAGGTGACCTGCTGAGACACTCTCCATGCTGGGTGCGGTGTCTTTGTCTCTGTTCTTGCCCTATTTGTGAAGCTCATATAATTATGTCCCATGTGGTGTTTAGGTATGATGTACTTCAAAAGTTCATGGAAAAATTGAGTTCAAAAATCATACAAATCTTTCCATAAACTTTTCGAAGTACCATTGTATTTTGTGGTCCGTGCATTTTTTCAAGGGCATTTATTATCAAATATTCTTTATATCACAAAGAACAGATTTTTCCATTCTTTTTTGATTTCCTTTTCAATGTTAAAAATTATGATTTCATTGTATAATTAAAGTTTTTATCATTGTAGCTTTGTCTGAGTCATGCCATTTCCCATCTTGCTTGAAGAAGTCTACAGTCAGTAAAGAGGACACTGACACTTACATCAGGCCCGTCACATACGTTACTTCATTCACTCCTCAAAGTAGATAGGGTAACAGGCCGGCCCGGTGGCGCACTGCTACAGTGCGCTGCTTGGGAGCGCGGAGGCGCTCCCACCGAGGGTTCGGATCCCACATACAGACCGGTTCCCGCTCGCTGGCTGAGCGAGGTGTGGGTGCAACACCGAGGGGTGCGATCCCGTTGCCGGTCCCGGTCCGGTACGGGCGCGACACTGAGGGTTGCGATCCGTTGCCAGACACGAAAAAAGACAAAAAGGAAAAAAAAAATAGATAGGGTAGGGAATCCTGTGAGGTAGTATCGGTATTATTGGTATTATTAGCCCAGTTTTACAGACACACTGAGAAGTTGACAGATGAGAAGCATGCCCAGGTTGTACAACTAGTAGCTAGGGTAGGGAATCCTGTGAGGTAGTATCGGTATTATTGGTATTATTAGCCCAATTTTACAGACACACTGAGAAGTTGACAGATGAGAAGCATGCCCAGGTTGTACAACTAGTAGCTTGGCATGTAGAGTGAGATTGCCTGGGTTTGAATCTATTCTGCCACTTCATAGCTGTGTGATCTTGGGCAAGTTAATTAGCTTCTCTGTGCCTTATTTTCCTTTTCTGAAAACTGGGGATAATATGCCTACCACACTGGGTTTTTGTAAGCTTTTACGTTGATATATGTGAAGTGCTTAGAGGGATACTGGCACATGAAAAGTGCTCAGTAAATGTCAGCTGAGGTGAGAAAGGATAGAACAGTCGGAAGGATCCCTAGCATGACTATTTAGAGTGTCTTAGTAACAGTAAATACTCAGTATACATTGTGGATTGAGTGAGTGACGGATGGTGCCTCAGTTTACCCTTTGCAGCACACCCCCGCTGGGTGGTAAGCCATGGCCAGTCCCATGCAACGTGAGGATTTAAGTGGATGTTGTCATTCCTTGCTTTGAGGTGCATGCTGGCCTTATGTTTTTCTCTTGAACCTCTTTCTGCTGCTCCAGTGTCTCATTCTGGTTTCTCCCCCCTCATCTTTTTCAATGTTATTTCTAGATTTTAAATTATAATTTGTCTCAGGGCAGTTGGTTATCATAAGTGATTTAAAGGTGGTATTCCTCTAAGTGCATAAAATATTTTTAGTTTCATAAGAATTATTTTAGGATACCTTTCCTGAAACTCAGTTTGCCTTTTGGATCCTCTTCATCATCAATTCTAGCAAAAAAACTCCAGAATTTGGGTATTCCATTGATAGTGGAGCTGTTTTCCTTTGAAAGGGTTTTTTCAAAGCACAGTTCCCTAGAGTTGAAAAATTTTCACCAACAGCTTTTAGGTTTGGTATCAAAATTACTGAAAAATTCCTACATTACTGCCATGTCATTTCAGGGGAGGGGGTAGAAAACGAACATTGAGATCTCACAGCAGTCATTTGTCATTCAAGTTATAACCAAGGCAGGTCCAAACCTTCCTGGCAGGACTCTGGGATTCCACACAGGAACCTGTGTGGCGTGGCATGGCATGGCATGGTGTGACATCAGCTCAGGGCCACTCCTTAGATGCAGAAATCTTTCCACTGTGATGCACGGTAGTTAGGATAACACTTGTAGTTGCTGCCTGCCAGTGTTTCCAGAGCAGACTGTTCACCATGAACTCATGACCCCTAGTCAGAGCTGTGGGGTGGCCGTGTGGAATAGTCCGGCCCTGGTTTCCTGGGCGTATCAGAGATTAGCTACTGGGTGTCTGGATGGATGGCTCATCCAGTTTCTCTACAGTGAGGCAGCACAGGCAACAGATTTTAGTCATTAATGAAATAGAGATGCACTGCTGAGAGCAAAAGAGCTTTTCTACCAGGTGAGTACCAGGGAACGTGAGAGAACAGGTCTCCCTCCACCCCACCCATCACCACAACAGCGTCCACAGTTTGGCCTTTGATTCACCCATATTTGTGCAAGATCTGTATATACAGCAGGCCTTACCAAAAGCCAGGAAATTGCATCCTGACATAAGTAAATTATAATCATATAGCAAACACAAATGTAGTGCTCATAATGCCCCAGGCACATGCTTTGCGTGTATTCATTTTATCTTCAGACCAGCCCTATGAGGTAGATACTGTTTTACAGATGAAGAAATTGAGGCACAGAAACGTTAAGTGGCTTGCTCTAAGTCACACAACTAGTAGGTGGCAGAGCCAAGATTCAGTTTTAGACAATCCAGCCCCACACTCTCTGCTTTTATTAACTGTGCTGTCTTTTAATTATAAGCAAAAGGGGACTATTACATCCGTTCTTCATTAGATATAAACTATATTAATACTGTAAAAATTTAAGTCAAGATAAAGAAGAAAAATAAAAGGATCAATTCAACAGGAAGACATAACATCCTAAATGTGTTTGCACCTTATTACATAGCAACAAGATAGATAAAGCAAAGATGGGCAGAACCAGAAGGATTCATAGACAAACCCACAGTAACAGATGGAGATTTTATCATACCTCTCAATAAATGGTAGAATAAGCAGACAAGGAAATCAGCAAGTACACAGAGTAGTTAACCAATACTCTTAACCAACTTAATTGACCTAATTGACATTGATCAAACACTGTTCCCAGCAACTGCAGAATGCATATTTTGAAGTCCACATGATACATTCACTGAGTTAATCATTCAGCTGGGCCATTCAGCTATGATTCAGCAAAAGATTGAAATTGTACAGAATATGTTCTCTGACCACAGTGGAATTAATTCAGAAATCAATAACAAAAAGATTACTGGCAAATCCCCAAATGCACTGAAAGTAATAACACAATTCTAAGTAATCTAAGGTTCAAAGAAGAAATCACAGTGGAAATGAGAAGATGTTTTAATGGAATAATAATTAAATTGCAACGTACCGAAATTAGTGTGATACAGCCAAAGCAGTGCTTAGAGGGACATTCATAGCTTTAAAATCCCAGGGTGGGGGAAAAGTTTGAAAAGCCATATTTAAGTTTTTATCTCAAGATGCTCAGAAAAAAATCAGCAAATCCAAAGAAAGTAGAAAGAGATAAAGATCTAGACTGAAGTGAATGAAATAGAAAAACAGGCATACAGTAAAGAAAGTCAATAGAACCAAAAGTTGATTTTTCTTAAAGATAAATTGCAGATAAGTATAAGAGAAGCACCTTAATATGTTTCCTTCATCTCACTGCCCTCACCACCTGCTAATTCTGAATTAGGAATTTGTCTTTAAAGTGGGATTTTTTTAAGCCAGTCCTCCTCCCACAAAATGCCTTATACCACTAATCAGTGTTAGTTTGTCAATTCCCTTTTCAACTTTGAATCTCTGCAAGTTCCTTTCTAACTATTCTCCTGTCTCTGTTTGTTCCATGCTAAGCAGATGGCCCAGAAATTAGCCAAAAGCAGGAAGAAGGTGCAGTACAAACAACTTCAGCAGCTTGGTGTTATGCCTGTTCTTTTGTTTATGTTTTGCCTTTTTATTATTTTGTGTTTTTGTTTTCTGCATCCAGCAAGTTTTTGTTCAGATTTCTTTTTGAACCGCCCCATAAGCCAGCGTCTTTCAAAACTCAGTTGCCTAAAGTGGCCGTTTTCTGTTGCTCATTAGTCATTTCACTTCAGAGGAACGACAGGGAGCAGATTGGAGATGCTAAATGAACCATGAACCAGTGTGAAAGTTCCAACCACTCAGGAGCATTGATGTCAGGGACTTGGGTCTGTTCAACTATAGTTATGATTGATTTGTGGATTTGTCAGATTGCTGGATGCAAAAAAGAAAACTCGCTAATAACCACACGTGTGTGTAATTAATCCCTAAATGAACCAGACTGTGCTTTTTTGGTTGTGGAGCTTCTAGGTGCTTATGAACTACTCCTGGGACATTGTGGCATTGGGGCTCTTTTTTAATGGGGTGGCAGGAGTTGGCAAGTGCTTCTGTGTCGCTGTGGTGGTGTGTGAACATGAAGACCCTCTTACCAGAACTGCATCCAAATGGCTTCATTTGCACCTGCTATAAATATTGTTCCCCATCAGTCCAAGAAGGGGCAAGCCCTAAGTGACTTCTGCAAGGTCCTTGGGTACAAGTTGGTTGCCTCTACTCCTTGAGTCTACTGCAGTGAGTTACTGCTTCTCTAAGGGAGGAAGCATGGGGGATTCTGCATTTTTCCCTGTGGCCTAGAGATGGTGACTCTTGTCCATGTATCCATCCTCTGTGTGGTACCTGGCTTTGGCAGCTGAATGCTAGAGTCTGCGTTGCCGTTCTGGTGACTGTGTCTTGGTGCCTGTGTGTGAGCTAACCTTGCTCCCATGCATCTGGGTCAGGGTAACATAGTAAAACTTTCTTTCGGTGCTTTGTTCTTCTCAGGCTCCTGAAGGTGAATCTCAGCCAATGACCGAAGTGGATCTCTTCATTTCTACCCAGAGAATCAAGGTGTTGAATGCCGACACGCAGGTATCAGCTGGCTCACACCTTTCTTGGGGTGAAGTGTAGTGGCACTGCAACCCAGAGACTGCCTGTGTCTGTAGAGCAGCCATCCCCAGATACTGGGTTCCATACAAGCCAGAAGGTTGCGTTTGTAGTGCCTGCTGCTGGGAGGTGCTTGGGACTGTCTTCGTAAAGCACAAAGGAAAAGCTAGAACACGGATGTGTATCATTCTCCTAAATTCTTATCTGTTCATTAACTTGGACAGATTAGCCTTTTGAGATATTTTGTTTAAAAATCACACGCGCGCACGCGCACGCGCACGCGCACACACACACACACACACACACACGAAACCAGGCCATTTAGATATTTTCTTTCTTCTTTTTTTTTTTTTACGCGCGCGCGCACACACACACACACACGAAACCAGGCCATTTAGATATTTTCTTTCTTCTTTTTTTTTTTTTTTAACCCACCACTGGTTGTAAAACATTTGAAAGTTCTTATTTCTTCTCACCTGCCACAGATCATTTCCTGCTCTTGGGTAGCAAGGGAGGTGCCTTCAGGCCTGGGTCGGTATACATAATCTCCAGCGAGGCCTTCGCAGCTGGTCCCAGAGCCCACCCACACATGGACTGTGCTTGGCTGGGCTGAAGGTGGTAGGCTCCTCGTGGGTCGTTAGATGCTGCTCAAGACTTACCTCCCTCTCCTCCTGCCTCCAGGAGACAATGATGGACCACCCTCTGAGGACCATTTCCTACATCGCAGACATCGGGAACATCGTGGTGCTCATGGCCCGCCGGCGGATGCCCCGCTCCAACTCGCAGGAAAACGTGGAAGCCTCCCACCCATCCCAGGATGGAAAGCGGCAGTACAAAATGATCTGCCACGTCTTTGAGTCTGAAGACGTAAGGGTGGCTTCCCCGATCTCCTTCTGGGTGACCCAGGCAGCAGTTGGGTGGCCCGGGCAGCGGTTGGGTGGCCAGATTCTCTTGATTTCTCGGAATCTGAATCAGTCCCATTCATTATACATTAAACATACACTGATCACCTCCTGTATGTCCGGCACTTTTGTAGTGCTAGGGATATGAGATAAGGCTGAATGAAACAGACAAGGTGCTCATAAGGGTTGAGGGGAGACAGAAAATAAATACACTTAATATAAACTTAGGTAGTGGGGAGTGCTATATGGAAAAACAGGGCCAGGGGATAGAGGGACAGGCTATTTCAGGTGGAGCCGTCCACCAGGTCCTTTCTTGGGGAGGTGGCACTTGAGCAGAGGCCTGAGTAAACTGAGAACGAGGGGAGAGCAGTGCAGGGGCCCAGGGCAGGGCCTTCTGAATTGGTTCGAGGAAGGGAAAGGAGGCCGAGCTGCTGGAGGGCTTGGAATGAGGGGTGGGGGGTGAGAATTCAGCCAGCCCTGTGGGGGCTGGCGCTGGGGGAGGGCGGTTCTTTGCTGTGCAGGACTGCCCTGCCCTCCCCAGCAGACGCAGGGGCGCAGCCCACCCCGCCCCGTCCTTGTGCACAGCAGCTCCTCCTCCTGCACAGAGCCAGGGACCCCTCATCCTCATTTCTCCAGGTGATGAGGTCAACAGAGAACACTAGTTTTCCACAGAGGCCATTCTTTCATTTGGCCTTCTTCCAGGATTGTCTCCAGATCTGCCCGTGAGGCCTCCAGGCTGCAAACTGCGTTAGCACCCAAGCTACTCCCAGGCTCTCACCTCCCTCGGCTTCGGCTTTGGCTTTGGCAGGCCTGGGAAGCTCCTTTCCAGGGTGGGCCACAGACCCACAATGGTTTTGAATGGCGGGTCCCCCCGCCCACCTTCTTCAGAGGACCATGTCAGCACCATTGACTGTGCTAATTTTTCCTCGTGCCACAGAATAATCTGTTTCTCGTACGGAGCAGTGAGCCTTTACCTGCTTAAAAGAAAATTGCTTGTGGTATAGCCTTCTTAAAAGAGACCATGTCAGCACCATTGACTGTGCTAATTTTTCCTCGTGCCACAGAATAATCTCTGTTTCTCGTATGGAGCAGTGAGCCTTTACCTGCTTAAAAGAAAATTGCTTGTGGTATAGCCTTCTTAAAAGAGGCTCTTTTCTTCCAGTGCAGTGTTCACCTAGCTGCAGTAAATTGCCTTCCTCCAAGAAGTCAGGAGTCAGAGGCAGTCCTGCTCTTTGGGGAACCAGAGTTTTCATGGCTGTGGCCACAGAGAGGAGGAGATGCTGACACTTACTGTCGCCTTCCTTTACTGGCCTGGTTCTCTAGAAAACAGTCCCAGGACAAGGTTGCCGAGAAGCCAAGGAACCTAAAATCCCTCTCCCTGACATTCTTCCTGCTCTTGCTTTAAAACTGAGGCCAGACATGCAAACTGGGAGAAAACAGATTTTTATAAGGTCCTCAGAAAGTTCCAAAAGTGAATATTTAGAACCACTCCCATTATTCTAAAAATGGATCAGTGTATCCACGAGGGTACTGTCCTCACAATCCGATCACCCCTCCAAGGTCTTACCTTTCAACTATCACAGGAGGCTTTCCCACCCTCTTAACACTGTCACGGTGGGGACCAGGCCTCCAGCACATTAAAATTTGAGTGACACAATTCATTCCATAGTAGTGGTGGTTTCTGATGTGACCTGTAGCATGTGAAGTCACCAGATTCTCAGAAAAGTTAAACATTCCTTTTCCCATGGCCAGCCACACAGAAAGTTCTGGTATCACTGCTAATGAGCTGCTTTTCCCAACAATTAGGGGAGGAGGGAGTGGAAGTTAGAATTGTGTGTATTTTTAAAACATTGCTCTAGGGATTTTTTGGTTTGGTTTTGTTTTTCTACCCATCAGAATTTCTCAGAGAGGCTGGCTGGTGTGGTGGGCAGGAGGAAGGGCTCTGGATTCAGCCACTTCCCAGGGAGTGGGCAACTTGACCTCTCAGACTTTGTTTTCTGATCTGTCCAATGGGGACAACAATGCAGATCCACAAGTCAGAAATCTCAGAAACTCTGAGAAACAAAAGGGACTTCTGAAGTCACGTGGCTGGTAAGCCTGACTTCGACTGCCATGAGGCAATGTATAGGATTTCTCCAGCTCACTGTGAATCTTACACATTTTGCTTCAGAAGCATTAATGTGTTCTTTTATAGGGTACTTAAAGGGGCTATTGCATAATGTCTAGTGTGTGCACCCTGTTACTTTTACAAAATTGGAAAATTTCTCAGTTCTGAAGCTCAGCCTGAAGAGTTTCAAATGAGGAATTGTGGAGCGGACACACTAACATCCATCACAGGATTGATGTGAGGGTTCATGTGATGGTCCTTGTATAGCATTTAATGCAGTGTTGGCACAGAAGTGCTCAGTTGCTGTTGGCTATCCCAGTTCATAATGTTGCTTCATTAATGCCGAGAGAAGTTCTCAAAGCCTAGTGTAGGGAAAAGAACAACTGAAGCCAAGTGCCCATCTGTGAGCTGTGTGACCTTGAGCAGGTTTCTTTGTGTCTCTGGAAAATGCAGGGCTGGACCACAGCAGGGTTCTCAACTCTGTTGGACCCAGCACTCCCTTTTTATAACAGATATTTCATAGTGCCCCATCACCATCCTGAAATGAAATTTGTAGATGATATAACCTCTTTTTTTGAAAAAAAAATTTCACAAATAATCAAATTATGGCCATAAGAGTAATACATAGGGAAAATGAAATTATATTATTATATGAAACCAAGGAAAGCAAGCTAAAATAAAATCATACTACAATATGTAAATGCTTGGGTCCAACCATTCCAAAAGGCATAATGAAGTAGTCAGATGCTTACACCTACCTGATTAATAAGTTTGGATATAAGAGAACAGTATTCAGTGGCATATTGCAAACATTTTCTATCTGATATTTCAAATTGAAGGCTAAATAAGAATATATATATATAAACACAGGCAGAATTAACCACACACAACAGCGAGTGTGCAGGCTGATGGGGATGTGATTTGCTGGCAACTCAGGTAACATGAACAGCATTGATGTTGATGATTCTCCAAAGTCATGAAGTTTATTCCTGGTAATGTGCTGGGAAAAAAGCAAAATACCTTCTTCTCTTAATTTACACAGTATTATTGCTGAAATGTTTGGTGGGCATTAGAGCCAAATATAAACTAGGTGATTAAGAACAGGTGTTATGTGAATGTCCAGAGGGATATCTGAAAATTGGCCAGGATGTAAAATGTCTCGTCATTGTGTGGGACTTTCCTTTGCATGGCAGGACGTCCAGCGCCCGTGATTCCTGTCTGCTGAATGCCAGTAGCTCCCTTATGATCGTTGTCATAATCAAAAATGTCCCCAGTAATTTTGAAAGTGGCCCCTGGTGGGCACTGGTGTCTACGTGTAGAACCACTGGCCCACCTGATGTCTGGGGCTGCTCAGACCCCAGGAGAACCATCGTCCAGATGGGAAGGTAGCCCAGGCCAGCCACCAGCATCGCTGCCCTGTTGACCACCATCCTTCCTCTTTGTCTGCTCTTCTAGGCCCAGCTGATCGCACAGTCCATCGGGCAGGCCTTTAGCGTGGCATACCAGGAATTCCTCAGGGCCAACGGGATCAACCCCGAAGATCTCAGCCAGAAAGAGTATAGTGACCTGCTGAATACCCAGGACATGTACAACGATGACCTGATCCACTTCTCCAAGTCGGAAAACTGTAAAGATGTAGGTACTTTGCTACAGCTGCCCTTCAGGCCGGGTCAGCTGGGCAGGAGCCCAGGAGAACAGGGCGGCCCTGGTGAGGAGGGCAGGCGGGGCAGAGTACAGCATTGGCAGGATGCTGTGAGGCTCATCTCTGGCCCCTCCTTCAGGGGGCCTTGTTGTGAAATGCCATTGTGAATGGGTTCAGACAGGCAGCACATCATCTGCTCCCTGGGATACTGAGCCAAGTTGGGGCAGAGGACAGCATTGGCAGGATGCTGTGAGGCTCATCTCTGGCCCCTCCTTCAGGGGGCCTTGTTGTGAAACGCCATTGTGAATGGGTTCAGACAGGCAGCACATCATCTGCTCCCTGGGATACTGAGCCAAGTTTGGGGAGGAGGGAGTGGAAGTTAGAATTGTGTGTATTTTTAAAACATTGCTCTAGGGATTTTTTGGATTGGTTTTGTTTTTCTACCCATCAGAATTTCTCAGAGAGGCTGGCTGGTGTGGTGGGCAGGAGGAAGGGCTCTGGATTCAGCCACTTCCCAGGGAGTGGGCAACTTGACCTCTCAGACTTTGTTTTCTGATCTGTCCAATGGGGACAACAATGCAGATCCACAAGTCAGAAATCTCAGAAACTCTGAGAAACAAAAGGGACTTCTGAAGTCACGTGGCTGGTAAGCCTGACTTCGACTGCCATGAGGCAATGTATAGGATTTCTCCAGCTCACTGTGAATCTTACACATTTTGCTTCAGAAGCATTAATGTGTTCTTTTATAGGGTACTTAAAGGGGCTATTGCATAATGTCTAGTGTGTGCACCCTGTTACTTTTACAAAATTGGAAAATTTCTCAGTTCTGAAGCTCAGCCTGAAGAGTTTCAAATGAGGAATTGTGGAGCGGACACACTAACATCCATCACAGGATTGATGTGAGGGTTCATGTGATGGTCCTTGTATAGCATTTAATGCAGTGTTGGCACAGAAGTGCTCAGTTGCTGTTGGCTATCCCAGTTCATAATGTTGCTTCATTAATGCCGAGAGAAGTTCTCAAAGCCTAGTGTAGGGAAAAGAACAACTGAAGCCAAGTGCCCATCTGTGAGCTGTGTGACCTTGAGCAGGTTTCTTTGTGTCTCTGGAAAATGCAGGGCTGGACCACAGCAGGGTTCTCAACTCTGTTGGACCCAGCACTCCCTTTTTATAACAGATATTTCATAGTGCCCCATCACCATCCTGAAATGAAATTTGTAGATGATATAACCTCTTTTTTTGAAAAAAAAATTTCACAAATAATCAAATTATGGCCATAAGAGTAATACATAGGGAAAATGAAATTATATTATTATATGAAACCAAGGAAAGCAAGCTAAAATAAAATCATACTACAATATGTAAATGCTTGGGTCCAACCATTCCAAAAGGCATAATGAAGTAGTCAGATGCTTACACCTACCTGATTAATAAGTTTGGATATAAGAGAACAGTATTCAGTGGCATATTGCAAACATTTTCTATCTGATATTTCAAATTGAAGGCTAAATAAGAATATATATATATAAACACAGGCAGAATTAACCACACACAACAGCGAGTGTGCAGGCTGATGGGGATGTGATTTGCTGGCAACTCAGGTAACATGAACAGCATTGATGTTGATGATTCTCCAAAGTCATGAAGTTTATTCCTGGTAATGTGCTGGGAAAAAAGCAAAATACCTTCTTCTCTTAATTTACACAGTATTATTGCTGAAATGTTTGGTGGGCATTAGAGCCAAATATAAACTAGGTGATTAAGAACAGGTGTTATGTGAATGTCCAGAGGGATATCTGAAAATTGGCCAGGATGTAAAATGTCTCGTCATTGTGTGGGACTTTCCTTTGCATGGCAGGACGTCCAGCGCCCGTGATTCCTGTCTGCTGAATGCCAGTAGCTCCCTTATGATCGTTGTCATAATCAAAAATGTCCCCAGTAATTTTGAAAGTGGCCCCTGGTGGGCACTGGTGTCTACGTGTAGAACCACTGGCCCACCTGATGTCTGGGGCTGCTCAGACCCCAGGAGAACCATCGTCCAGATGGGAAGGTAGCCCAGGCCAGCCACCAGCATCGCTGCCCTGTTGACCACCATCCTTCCTCTTTGTCTGCTCTTCTAGGCCCAGCTGATCGCACAGTCCATCGGGCAGGCCTTTAGCGTGGCATACCAGGAATTCCTCAGGGCCAACGGGATCAACCCCGAAGATCTCAGCCAGAAAGAGTATAGTGACCTGCTGAATACCCAGGACATGTACAACGATGACCTGATCCACTTCTCCAAGTCGGAAAACTGTAAAGATGTAGGTACTTTGCTACAGCTGCCCTTCAGGCCGGGTCAGCTGGGCAGGAGCCCAGGAGAACAGGGCGGCCCTGGTGAGGAGGGCAGGCGGGGCAGAGTACAGCATTGGCAGGATGCTGTGAGGCTCATCTCTGGCCCCTCCTTCAGGGGGCCTTGTTGTGAAATGCCATTGTGAATGGGTTCAGACAGGCAGCACATCATCTGCTCCCTGGGATACTGAGCCAAGTTTGGGGAGGAGGGAGTGGAAGTTAGAATTGTGTGTATTTTTAAAACATTGCTCTAGGGATTTTTTGGATTGGTTTTGTTTTTCTACCCATCAGAATTTCTCAGAGAGGCTGGCTGGTGTGGTGGGCAGGAGGAAGGGCTCTGGATTCAGCCACTTCCCAGGGAGTGGGCAACTTGACCTCTCAGACTTTGTTTTCTGATCTGTCCAATGGGGACAACAATGCAGATCCACAAGTCAGAAATCTCAGAAACTCTGAGAAACAAAAGGGACTTCTGAAGTCACGTGGCTGGTAAGCCTGACTTCGACTGCCATGAGGCAATGTATAGGATTTCTCCAGCTCACTGTGAATCTTACACATTTTGCTTCAGAAGCATTAATGTGTTCTTTTATAGGGTACTTAAAGGGGCTATTGCATAATGTCTAGTGTGTGCACCCTGTTACTTTTACAAAATTGGAAAATTTCTCAGTTCTGAAGCTCAGCCTGAAGAGTTTCAAATGAGGAATTGTGGAGCGGACACACTAACATCCATCACAGGATTGATGTGAGGGTTCATGTGATGGTCCTTGTATAGCATTTAATGCAGTGTTGGCACAGAAGTGCTCAGTTGCTGTTGGCTATCCCAGTTCATAATGTTGCTTCATTAATGCCGAGAGAAGTTCTCAAAGCCTAGTGTAGGGAAAAGAACAACTGAAGCCAAGTGCCCATCTGTGAGCTGTGTGACCTTGAGCAGGTTTCTTTGTGTCTCTGGAAAATGCAGGGCTGGACCACAGCAGGGTTCTCAACTCTGTTGGACCCAGCACTCCCTTTTTATAACAGATATTTCATAGTGCCCCATCACCATCCTGAAATGAAATTTGTAGATGATATAACCTCTTTTTTTGAAAAAAAAATTTCACAAATAATCAAATTATGGCCATAAGAGTAATACATAGGGAAAATGAAATTATATTATTATATGAAACCAAGGAAAGCAAGCTAAAATAAAATCATACTACAATATGTAAATGCTTGGGTCCAACCATTCCAAAAGGCATAATGAAGTAGTCAGATGCTTACACCTACCTGATTAATAAGTTTGGATATAAGAGAACAGTATTCAGTGGCATATTGCAAACATTTTCTATCTGATATTTCAAATTGAAGGCTAAATAAGAATATATATATATAAACACAGGCAGAATTAACCACACACAACAGCGAGTGTGCAGGCTGATGGGGATGTGATTTGCTGGCAACTCAGGTAACATGAACAGCATTGATGTTGATGATTCTCCAAAGTCATGAAGTTTATTCCTGGTAATGTGCTGGGAAAAAAGCAAAATACCTTCTTCTCTTAATTTACACAGTATTATTGCTGAAATGTTTGGTGGGCATTAGAGCCAAATATAAACTAGGTGATTAAGAACAGGTGTTATGTGAATGTCCAGAGGGATATCTGAAAATTGGCCAGGATGTAAAATGTCTCGTCATTGTGTGGGACTTTCCTTTGCATGGCAGGACGTCCAGCGCCCGTGATTCCTGTCTGCTGAATGCCAGTAGCTCCCTTATGATCGTTGTCATAATCAAAAATGTCCCCAGTAATTTTGAAAGTGGCCCCTGGTGGGCACTGGTGTCTACGTGTAGAACCACTGGCCCACCTGATGTCTGGGGCTGCTCAGACCCCAGGAGAACCATCGTCAATAGTTTTGAGCTGAATAGTTAGATTTCACCTGTGATATACTTTTAATCTTTCCACTTTAAAAGTGAATTCTATGTGTAGTGTTTGTGTTTGAAATCTGCATCTGTCATTAGTATAGCTAAATAAAATTGAGATAATTATTTTATAAATCTGGGACCAGAATTGGCAAGGTAACCCAATGAAATTTAAGATTCCCTTGATTGTTGTATTAGCCTATCAGATTATTTCCTGAAGAGTCAATCCAAAGAATACAAAGCACAGATTTTCTCATTTTAACTCTATGTTTTCATAGAGTCTTAATGATCAGCATTTATGGATATTGCTTTGTCGAATGACAGAATTTTACTTGCTTCTTTCACTTGTGTCTTTGTTTCTTTAAAGAGTTTCTGCCGTGTTTTAAAAGCATTGTGATCAGAGAAGAGTTTTATTCCATCTTTACCCTGTTGTTTTGCTGATGAAATCTCTCTCTACTTTTTTCTGGGAGGTTTAGCTTATGGTCAACCATTTACAGTGTATTCATAATTTACTTATGATTCAAAACAAAATAAGGCCAAATATTAGTGAAACTTAACACTCGAGAGGCTCAATATGTTTGGATGTGCTCAGATTATTATTTTTTCCTGTAACCAAGTTACAAATCACTGAGATGTAACATGTGAAAGTACTGTATGGGATTTCATGAATATTTAGTGCTTTGTTTCTATTTGTAAGTCTGTGAAGTTTCATAAATCAGCACTGTTTTTGCTTGGTTGCTACATAGCTGTGATTTTTGTGCCATCTTGTCTGTATTATCAGTGCTGAATTTCAACCAATTTTCCTATGAAAATAATTCCTGGCAGGTAAAAGACAGACTATGTTGGTTCAATGTTAAGGGTTATGATTTAGTAAATCAAAAGTGGAAAATACAAATTTAAAGTTCTCCTTTAACCCCAACTCCTATATGTTGTTTATAGGCTAGTTAATAAGGAGATTTTTAAGAAGCTATTTTCAATTTCATAACCTGGGATCCAAAATATTACCACATATTTTCTGTCTGAAAGCTCCATTGGCAATGTTTCCTCAGATTTTATAGCTGTAAACATGGCCCTCAGCTATTTTATTGGAGTGTTATCTTTTCCAAACCAGTGAGACCCAGTGTAGGCAATCATCAACTTTTTTGAAAGTACATATTTCCAGACCCAACTTTAAGAATTTTTTTTTTTAACTCAGTAGCAGTAAGCCAGTGATTCTCAACCTTGGCTGCACATAAGAATTACCTGTGGAGCTTCAAAAAATTCCTCATGCCTCAGCCCCAGCCTCAGAGATTCTGATGTAATCGGTTCTGGATCATCCTAACCCTAACCCAAAGAGCTTTCCAGGCTAATGTCCAGTCACATTGGAGAACCATTGCTCTAAACAATACGTTTCTAGATTAGAAGTATGATATTCAAAGTTTCTAATAGTGAATATTGGTTTGATTTATAATTTGACAATTTCGTTACTATCTTCAAACATTTCTCTTTTTTAAATCTGTAAAATTATACTGATAACTCCTGGGAAAAGCAATGGCTGACACTTCCAAGCAAATTCTGGCATGGAGAGGTGTCTGAGCCTGTTCACCTCCCCAGGAGAAATACACGACTTCTTTTGAAAAGTACTACAGAGGCTTCCTCCAACTAGAAGAAGAGTCTAATGATAGGGAATTCGTGATGGTAGAGTTAAGTTGATTTTGCTGTGCCCAGGACAACCAGGAGGTCTAGCTTAAGTTGGCTTCTCAACGACTAGTAATAATCACTAATATTCATTGAGTACTTACTAAATTCCAGACACTTATAATCCCACTGACATTTTACAGGAAAGAAAATGGCAGGCACAGGGAGGTTAAGTAATTTTTCCAAGGTCACACAGTTCATATGCAGTAAAGGCTGGATTTGAAACCAGTCTGAATCCTGGGCCCTCATGGCAACCTATGATGCCATGTTCACTGAGTTGCTAGACTGTGTATTAAGCTCTAATAGACAAGTATATTATAATATACTGTATATTATGCTATAATAGACATAAATGAGGGGTATAGAAGCATATTGAAGTCCAGTCTCGTATAAGCAACGTAAACATCGATAACTCACTTGACATCTCTCAGCTTCAATGATCCTGTCTGTAAAATGGGGTTAACAATAGTACCTAACTCACAGGATTATTGTGAGGCTTTTAAATAAAGGTTTATCTTGGAGCCTGGATTATAGAAGTACTCAGAAGATAACTTCTATTTTTCTAAATCAGAACAGTTTTTGAATCTAAAAACAGAGAAGGTTTGGAGATCATTGCCATTTCTGGTGGGTAGGGTAGATGGTAGCTTCAGTCAGGGTATATAGATTAGTTAAGTTTTCTTCTAATCCTGAAATTCTCTAATTTTTCATAAATTGTATCATTTACCCAGATAATTACTTTTACTAAGCAAAAGTCCTCTTTTCTCATCCTTTTGGTTAATCATTTAATTTGCCAAATCTTATTTTTTGTTAATTTACATAAGAAAAGCAAAGCTTAATTCTTATGCAATATTACTACTTTAGATACTGAGCTGAAGCCTTTTTGTGAGGAATTAAGATGGTAGCTAACTTAAAAGGTTCCCATGCCATAGTGCCACATAAAATTACTGAAATGGGAGTCAGAATACTTGGATTCTAATTTCCATGCCTTCCTTCTTTAAGTACTGGGTAATTTCAGGCATGCTACTTACTCTTTTAAGTTTTCAGTTGTCTTATATGTAAAATTTAGAAGCTATATTATATGACAGCGACAGTTTCTTCTCACTCTAATATTGTGTGATTCTGGGTATTACAAATTAGCAACAAGGATATATTTATATATGTAAACTGTATATATACTGGGAACTGCAGTTCTCACCCACCGGTTCATCCTTTTGGTTCCAACAATTTCTTCCTTATTCTGGGATCATCTGTCAAAACGAAGAAGTAGGATTCTGTGATTTCTACTTCTTATGAGTCTATTAATCTATCTTCCATGAACAGCCATTTGCCAAAAGTGCAATGGCCCCCATGCCTCGAGATCCGTCTCCAGCAACTCCTGGAAATTTGTTTAACCTTCTATCATCTAGTCTTTTTATTACCTGAGTATAGTGTTTCTCAAATATTGATTCCTGGATTTACATTAGATTATACAAATAATGAAAATTTTTTCCTAATTCAATAAAAATTTTTTAAAAGTTGAACTAATGGATAGAAGACTTTACCCATAAAATATTTAAAAAACCTCTGACACCTGGTACCATTTGTTTGTATTAGAACAAAATATAACAGCATGTTCCATTTAGCATAAAATTATTTATGTTGCAATTTTACACATAATATATCTGCCTTTGCCCATATTCTGTAGAAAATAGAACCAGAGGCAAGGATTACATGCTATAGTTTTGTTGAAATGTGTAATCACATGACAGCTAGAGTGAGAGAAAAGGGAGTTGAGGCAGAGGAAGATGGGAAGCAAATGCAAGGTGATGCTTTGCCATTCTGACCACCTTTCCTATAAGGCTGGGCGAGACACGGCTGCTACTGGGCATCTGCCCAACCTTTCAGTAAGTCTTCAGATGGGTTGTATAAAAAAACCACACCTTGGAACAGTCCATCAGAAGGAGAATAGGAAGGGACTTTATCTACTGACTCTCTCTTACTGGTCAAAATGCACTTCACAGGGGGGTAGCAAATCGGTTTCAGAAGATGGAACAATCTGAAAGGGGATCTAAGCAGGATCTCCCAGAATCACTCACAACAATGGTTAAGGTGAGGCAAGAATCCCAGGGTGCAGGAAACAGGCAACACCAAGAGAATATTGGACAGTGCATGCCATTGCATGTATCATCCAATGTCAGTGTTCCATGGTGTGTCACAAAGACCCTAGGATCTTTTTAAAATTTGCAATCTATTGAAACTAACACTTCTGTAAAATATAATAAAAATTAATTAGTAGAAAAAGAATATTTAAAAAAGACAAAAATACAAAACCACAACATTTTTATCATTTGATGCAATGTACAAAATTATTTTGTCAAACTGCTCTAAAATTCTCTCTCTAAATTTTTATTCTCAGTGTCTATAGCGGGCAGCAGAGTCCATAGAACAGTACTGGTCTGTGGACAAGACTTTGAGCAGCATTGGTCTTGAAAAACAAGTTTGACTTTACTGTTATTTTACGTTTGAAATTCTTTAACAAAAAATAAGTATATTACAACACTTACAATGCAGCAATATTATAGTGAAAACATTCACCTCTTCACTTACAGAAACTATTTTTTCTTACAATGTGTTATAAGAATGAAATGTAAATTGTAACTTTTGAACTTTATTCTCTAAACTTCCCCTTCCTTTCAGCCCTTCCCTCAACTTATAATATTTCTTTAAAAGGTTAGGTCTGGCCAGTTTAGGATAACTTCTACATTCAGTGACTGAATCCTTCAGGTTCTTTCCATGGTTGAAATTTAAGTACAGTAGATATCAAGCCTCACCTGCATTTAAACTTAGTGGGAGTGAGTTATTCAGATCCTTTCCTAATAACAACTTTTAGTGAAAGGGAAAAGAGGAAAGCCTGGGGGGCTGAGTAACTGAGATGTGGAGAGGGAATAGTACAAGGGGGGCCATGCCTGCCCAGGCCACATGCCTGTTAATAGACCACCAGAGAGTTACTTGTGATTTTAGTGTTAGAATCATTGTCCAAGTAGAAAACAACCCCCAAAAGTTGATGATGAAAGAAATATAAGATGGAAGCATTGTGAAGATATGTGTGGCTTTATGGTATTTTTTCAATTTTATTTATTGTATGAAAAAATACAGAAATTACTTTTTATCAGAATAGTAGTTTTACTGGAAACTTAGAATAGCATATTAGGTATATGTCAGGTGTATATAGTTTTATGTAAGCATAAATACACACACACAAACACACATGCACATATATACAGACAGTCCCCTACTTAATGATGGTTTGACTTAAAGATTTTTCATATTTTTTGACATTACAATGGTGTGAAAATGACATACATTCAGTAAAAACCATACTTTGAGTACCTGTACAACCATTCTGTTTTTCACTTTCAGTACAGTGTTCAGTAAGTTATGTGAGATATTCGCCACTTTATTATAAAATAGGCTCTGTGTTAGATGATGTTCTGAGCATGTTTAAGATAGGCTAAGCTAAGCTGTGATGTTCAGCAGGTTAGATGTATTAACGCATTTTCAACTTACAATGTTATCAACTTATGGTGGGTTTCTCAGACCATAACTCCATCGTAAGCTGAGGAGCATCTGTATTTAGGTGTATAAATGTGTGTGTTTATATACATGTATTTACACGTAGGTGTATATACAAGGATACTTCAAGAAGTTCCTGGAAAAATAGAATTGAAAGATAATATGAATCTTTCCATGATATGCAAATGTATCTATGAAAAATTGTTGCTAGGCAAATAGATTTTCCAATCCCCATTGAAGGACTCATCTCACGATCAGCTTCAGCCTACGTTTTTGAAACTGGAAACCTTTCTTACCTGGCAGAGAAAAGGATCATAATAACTGAGAGAACATACAAACACCTTTTAGAGCATATAGATTTTACTTTTAAACTTTATCCTTCATTGACTTTTTCTTACACTTAAGAAAAATTCTTATTTTCTGCTGTGGAATTTTCTGCATTATTTCACAATCAGGATAACTATTAATGTAAAAATCTACTTTTGTGAGATCAAGGTAGAAACTTTCTTCATAAGGACACATGAGAGATATTTCTCTCCTGACAATCTATTAGGAACACTGTGCTTCCCCCAAGCTGCTCATTTGTTTTTTAAACTTTTTCTTAGCACTGTCACTTATTAGATCTAAGACTTGGATAGTTAATTTCACCTTTATGGGCCTCACTTTCTCATTTCAAGGTGGAGATAAAAATTTTACCCACTTCATAGGGCTGTTCTGTAGACTAAATGAGTTAATATATTTTCAGTGCATAGAACAGTGCTTGGAGCATAATAAGTACTTAATAAATGTAAGGTTTTCTTATCATCATTATTTTTGTGATGGAATTGGTGAGTCTTGTAACTATTCATGTTTTCCATTTTGCTTTTCTCCTACAAACATTAGGATCACATTTGCTGCTTCTAGTAGCTGTTCCCTCTTCTTTTTCCTCCTCTTTTTCACAATTCTTCATCAGTTTATTTTTTTATCCTGCTATTTTGCATGCACATCTGCAGCCTTCTTCAAATCTTTTTTTGGAGTAAAGTGGTATGTCAATCAATCTGCCTATGTCTCTTAAAAATTGGATTATGAGTCTGTCTATGGACAAGAATTATCTTAGACATTAGGACTTTGGCTGGCTTAAATCTGGTTTCCTGAATCAATCCCTTGAAAGAGAAATGGGGTTACTATATTTCTTATGAGTGGGGTCAATCCTCAAGGTAATATTGCTCTTATACCAAAGGAGCATCCTGGGATGGATGGTGGGGAGCGCATCTCAATGTCAATTACAACACGGTATCCTAAATAGGAAAATATCTCACTCCTCTCTCTATCCCAGTGCCTAGTACAGTTTCTGGCATATAACAAATACTCAGCAAATGGCTGATGAATGAACAAATTATATTTTCCTGGGAGCCATATTTCCATTTGACAACTTGACCAAACAAAGAAACCTCAGTTATGACTATAGAATTCCCCTAAATGAAACTCTTATTTTCTGGAAACAAGGCCTTCCTATCAAGCCAAACTCCAGGAAGCTTTTTATGATTTATTCCCTACCTAATTCACTTTACTCTGTACTGTAGCATTATCAAATTACCTAAAGATCTTTGAAACCAACATGCTTTTTCACTCATATTTGTCTTTGAATATGTTGATTCCTTTATCTAGCTGAGTACTCATCCTTTAATCTGGACATAGGTCTCCACCTCTCTGGGAAAATATTTTTCTGCTACTGACTCCATTAGGCAGGACCAGATATGCCAACGTTTGTGACCCCATGATGCCCAGCATATATCCTCCTTGTAATCCTTTATACATTACTTTTTCTTTTGATGCCTACGCAATATGTGATGGAGAAAGAGCACAGGTTTTGCAATCAGACAAAACTGGGTTAGGTCCTTTTTGACCACATTTTAGTGGTGTGACTAAGCCCTGTTACTTAACTTTGCTGAGAGTCGGGTTACTTGTTTTGAAATGAGGATAGTAAAGTTCATCTCATGGGGTGCTTGTGAAGATTAAATTAGGTGACATATGTAAAGGTCAAACACATAATTGGTACTCAGTAAACAAATAATGAGTAGGCACTCAATGACTAAACTGTATTTAGCTTTATTGGGGGGTTCTTGAGAAAATGAAGATCATGCAACAGATTTAGATTAAGAAATCAATATGAATTTTGATTTAAGGCATTAGAGCTCTTGGAATCAAATTTATTTTAGGGTTATAAATGTGAAAAGGGGATAACCATGTTTTTAGCTTCCTCCTAAATAGCACATAGCATAGTATCACGTGTTAATAGACACTTGATTTTAATGAATGATCAGCAAGCTATTTATTTCCTTTCTTCATATCTTCTTGAGTATCACAAAATCAAATTTAAGAGTGATTAGCATGGTATTAGAGCAACAGAGCTCCAAAACCTCACCATAAGCATTGGTTTCCAGATGAGGCTATTCTTGAAAGACTTAATTTAAGCTTTTCCACTTAGCATTTAATGTGACTTATTTTGTACAAT
Organism: Galeopterus variegatus; assembly: GCF_000696425.1. Lineage (NCBI taxonomy): Eukaryota > Metazoa > Chordata > Mammalia > Dermoptera > Cynocephalidae > Galeopterus > Galeopterus variegatus. The sequence goes on along the minus strand of NW_007726407.1, from coordinate 605,010 downwards.
GACAAAGCTGCAGGTGTTAACAAAATCTAAGAGTTTAAAAATGTGCCTGTGGTATATTTAAAGTGACCAAAATAACTTTTTTTAAGATTCAAAAATAAACTGTTGACATAAATCACAGAAATACCATTGCTTAAAAAATAAGGTTTATAGCATTTCATCACTTATGCTCAGAATTAAAGGTCCCCCATAATCTAGCCCCAGTTAACCCTCCAGACAGTTCTAGTGCCCACCCCCTCGCAGAACCTCTACAGTCCAGTTTTATGATTGAATTTTTCTGCCTCTGCCTTTAATTTCTCCTTAGCCTATGATGTATTTTAGTGTAGAAACATCCCTTTTTACATCTTTTTATTCCAACTAAAGCTAACACTCAGGACCTGGCAGGTGGCAGATGCTTAGGACACATTTGATTAGTGGTGGGTGACTCAATAGGAGGCCTAAGTGGGGCAGATATAGAAAAAAACAGACAAACCCAGTCCTTCATGATGTGGACTGAGGGCCTCATGGAAATGGCAATGACAGGAGTTGCTGGAGTCACTGGCTGGTCTCTCCACACTGGTAAGAAAAGCTATTCCCAAACTTCCCTGGCAGTTTGCCTGATGGAAAAGGAGCACTTTTCTGAGTGGCACAGTAGTGGAGCTTCACAAACATGACCCACAGATAGTGGCTGAAGGCCATAGGGAAGGGCAATATTGAGTGACTCATTAGCTGATCCTCCAGCCTAGCCCTTCTCTCCCCAATTCCTTTCTTCCTCAGGATTCATGGCAGAGCCCCAGGAAGAGGATTCTTAAGTGAGAAGTTGAAGGGACACACAACTGAGAGTCACCAAGTGGGTGGTGGGAACTTAGTCTTTTTAGTCTGCAATGCTGAAAAAATGAATCATGGAGCCTATAATAGGGGCAGCGCGGTTGGAAAGCTGAATGGAAAGAATAGAATGCTTACAAAGAATTACTGGCCTCCCCATCTCTCTGATTCCCCACACTTACAAACTACTAAGCCTAAAGCAATTTCTAGAATCTGGGTTTTTTTTGTTTTCTTAGAAAAGCAAGAGAACAGCATTTAAAGTGCCTTGTAACTCCTTAGAAGAAATCGTTTCTCTGTAGGGTCTCTTAGATGAAAGACCAGAAGTGACATTTTACAGGTAGGGGGAGGCACATCATTAACTGAGAAAACATTTCTATTCTTAGTATGGATTTGGACTATACTATTCCCAAATTAGCATCCGTTCCTGGGAAAAATAACACGGCTAATTTCAATGAGTCTGTTGTTGAAAGGATATGACACCACCTCCATTTTACCTTGATGGGTTTACGGAGAAGGAAATACGATCAGCAACTTTCACAACCTTGTGATTACAACTGTTCTTTTTACAAACAGTAACTTATTTCTCCCCCTCCTCCAGAAGGGAATCTGAAAGACTGAGCATTCATCTTAAAAGGACTGAATCATCAATGAGAGTGTAGGAGACTCAGAAACTGACATTTGGTAAATTTTACCCTTCACCTACAGCACTCTCCCCACCAACTCCTTGCAGGATCCCACTCATGGTAAATATTATGTCCATTCCAAAATACAAAGAAACTATTTATTTGCATATCTTGGTGGTAAGGTGTTCATCTGCAATTCAGTTACTTGTAAATAATGACTACATGAAATACCTTCCCCATCTTAATCAAATGCATATTGACCAATTTGTCCTACACATGTTTACCCTTTCTACACTCCCCCGGCCCAGTTTATTAAACTTTTTTAAGTCATAGAAGTACCCCCTTTTGTAACCTTTGATTGAAAGCATTATTTATATTTTGTATCTATCAATTTGGCAATAGCTCATGGATACATTATGCAACTGGTTAGTCTTTCATCAAAGACCTAGTCACCTTAGCCACTGATTTGTTCAAAGACCTAGTCACTTTAGCCACTGATTTGTTCAAAGACCTAGTCACCTTAGCCACTGATTTGTTCAAAGACCTAGTCACCTTAGCCACTGATTTGACCCACTTCACTGGGTCAACCATACAGCAGCCCCTGGAGCTAGGAATATGGTAGCTCTACTCCATGCAAAAGTTTTCAGGATCATTTTCAAAAACAGGTAAATGAACACTGGGCAGGAAGTGCCTGTTACAAATAGGACATGACACACTGAATCATTCCGTGTGTAATATACATACCTGAGCACATTCTAGTGGGAATTTTTCAACCATGAACATTAGCTCAATACTTTTACATGGAATTCCATACTTTCTGTGAAGCTTTAGCTTGTCTATATTTTATTTTTAAATTAATAAGCATTCATTGTTGAAATTTTGAAACATATAAAAAAGTGTAAATGAGTAGGAAATACTTATTCAAAATACCACTACTCATTTGGGCATATTGTCTGCATTTTTTTTTTTTTTACATACTTAAGACTTTACTATACATGCAATTTCATATCCTGATTTTGTATTTAATATTATAACATAAGGATTTCCCTAAGTAATTTAAAACACCTAGCAAATATAATTTTAAACCAAAAATGAATATTTCTTTGTTTCCTGTTCTCATGATATGAATAATTCATGCTAGTTACAGAAATTCCAAATAATACATAAGTGTATATAGCAACAGTAATCCACCACACAGAAATAACTGCAGTGAAGTTTAGTGTATATCCTTCCAAATTTTTGCCCATGCATTTAAACATAAACTTGTATTCATATATACAAATAAATATACAGTATATGTAAACATGCAACATTGGGATCACACTCTGTGTAGTTTGGCAATCCACATTTTCACTTAATACATTGTGGATATCTTCCTATCTATTGTCTAAGTATTTATTTATTCTTTACCCTTTTAAACAGTTGCATAATATTAGATCATATAAAGAATCTTAATGGTTACACAAAAATGCATAGAATAGATGTGCTATAGTGTAATTAACTTTTCTTCACTGCCCACCACCACCCAATGATGGAAATTTTGTTTGTTTTTTAATTTTTAAAACTAAGAATAATGCTAAACTAAAAATAATGGTTGATGAACATCTTTACCCATCAATAGCTGTCCCACATCTAAAATTATTTTCTTAGGATAGAGTCCCACTGTTGAAATTATTGATTCAAGATGTGAGAAAGCCTAAGACTCTTGATAAATATTATAAATTTTCTATGGTTTAAATTTAAAATTGTTTTTTGCTATTTCTTATTTCATGTAAAATTCTTTCATTTGCCTCTCTGTTACTTTTTAATATACTATGTCCTAAAAGTCTTTCAAACTTTAAATTTCAAGTCTGTCATTATCTTTGAAGATAGTGGACATGCTTTTATAAAATTTAGTTTGAATTTAAGAAAGACAACTTGGTAGATGGCTGGTGTGTGTGAAATTTGCTTGTAGATTGAGTTGATGGTGGTTTCTTGCCCTCTCTTTGGTCCTTTGTCAGGCTCTTTGGGAAAGTTTATGACACTGGACTTAGGGTGGTGTAGCCAGAAGTATGAAATTGGTCTTTAGGAATTGCATTAACTGCTTTCATTCTGTAACAATACCTAAGGTTAGATGAGATTCTACTTAGGAACGTGTTCAAGTCTGAAGTCTCTTGCCATCTTCTATCGAATGTGTACATTCAGAGTTAAAAATTCATGAGAACTTTGCTCAAGGAATTACTTTTCACCTCAGTACAATGTTAATTTACTTTACTTGTAAGTAAACAGAATGTAGCAATACTATTTCTATCCAAAGAACATATGCATGTTGTTCCATTAGTAGTAATATTTTCATCAGAACATTGTTGAACAGTAGCAAGTGATAACATTTGTAGGCAGTAATCAGAGACTTGACAGCTTTCCTCACCACTAACATTCTTCCTTCTAGAAGGCGAGAGATGTAAATTAAATAGAAAATGATTATTAGCTGATGCTAACTCAAGTAGCAAGTAGAAGTAGAATTACTTGTTTAAAAAATGACAAAGTGATCTTCTGACACTGTTGAATGCTAGTGGCTTCATTTTATGTGACAGTCATAGTAGAGTAGGGAATGAAGTAGAATTATGTAAAATTTCTTATCTTACACAGAGAAAATAGGAGTTATCATGTGTGAATTTTTTCAACTTCCTGCTATGCACCTAAAATGTATCTATATCCATTCCATTTTCTTCTTTCTTCATGTTGTGAAGGAAGAGGTGCCTCCCCTTCTATCTAAAGCTAACCCTTCCCCTCTCCTCTAGGAACTCGGGCATCAGTCAGACCTCGTTCTTTGTCTCCTGCTCTGGACAGCCAAGCTATCGAAAGCCCTTGAAAGATGACGTTTCTGTTCCTTTGTAAACTTTTACTTTTCTGTTTAGTTATACATGTGTCTCTCGACTAGGGTTGCATAAAATAACTAAGCCCTACAGAAAGTGATTTGAGTGACTATGTTTTTTTCAAATCTACCATGGATGATAGAGCGATAGTAATCCCTCATGATGCACAGGAGAGAGGTTAATTCATAACATAAAATGGATGCTTTATGGCATTAAGGCTTAAATGTCCACTCTTTAGAGGAACCCTGGTTGAGAATGAACCCCCACACACTATTTCCCCTTCCACAGAGGCAGCCACTTTTACTCTTTTATATGATTCTTTTGGTATTCACCTCCATGAAATTAAAAAATATATATATGCTTGATGTTTCAGTTTTAGGTATTGATATTCATTGAATTGTGTCCCCCAAGTTTTAAGTCACTGAAGCTTAATCTCCATTGTAACTGTTGAGGATGGGAAATCCTATTATGGTAATTGAAAGCTAGGGCCTTGAAGAGATGATTAGATTTTTTTTTTGTCTTTTGTCTTTTTTCTGTGTCCGGCAACAGATCACAACCCTCAGGGTTGCCCCCGTACCGGACCGGGGACTGGCAACGGGATTGCAACCCTCGGTGTTGCCCCCGTGCCTCGCTCAGCCAGTGAGCGGGAACCGGTCTGTATGTGGGATCCGAACCCTCGGCGGGAGCGCTGCTGCGCTTCCCAAGCGGCGCACTATCCAGTGCGCCACCGGGCCGGCCCCGATGATTAGATTTTGAGGACCATGCCATAGTGAATGGATTCATAATGGTGGTCATGGGTGTGATTCTGAGGCCTTTAAAAGGAGAGCACCTGAGAGTCTATCTCTCTCTCTGCTTCAGCCATCTTGCAATGTGAGACCCCTGGGTCACTGTTGCCACCACCAGATGTGTTCCTTGGACTTTGGATTTCCCAGCCTCCAAAACTGTAAGCAATGATTTTTCTTTCTTTATAAATCACCCAGTTTCAGGTATCTTGTTATAAGCAACAGAAATAGATGAGTGCAGGTATTATATATTGTTTTCTTACAGTGGAAAATGAAGACTGCAATAGGCAGAATAATGCCTTCTGAAGATATCAGACCCTAATCCTTGGAACCTACAAATGTTACCTTATTTAGAAAAAGGGTCTTTGCATAAGTGATTAAGTTAAGGATTTGGAGATGAAAGCTTATATTAGATTATCTGGGAGGTCCTATATGCCATTGCAAGTGTTCTTTTAAGAGAAGCAGAGGGAAATTACACTGAGGAAAGAAGAGGAGCACTGTGACATGGAGACACAGTTTGTAGTGATGCGACCACAAGTCAAGAAATGCCAGCAGCCACCAGAAGTTGGAAAAGACAAGTAACAGATTCTCACCTACAGCCTCTGGAGGGAGTGGGCCCTGGGGACAGTCCAAATTGACTTCAGACTTTTGCATTCCAGAACTTTGAGAGAATACATTTCTGTTGTTGTAAGACACCAAGTTTGCGGTTAGTTGTTACAGCAGCCCTAGGAAACTAACACAAAGACTAGTCCTTTTTCCTCCCATGCCACCACCACAAATGTGCACTTTGCCCATCACTTTATTTCTGCCACATAGTTATATGGTAATTCTGCTTAAATCAATATTTGGTGATAGTAATATTATGACTACTTAAATATAGCTAATCCATAAATTTATTTATGGCATGATTTTCTCTTTCATTGTTAAATGATAAAAAAGTATTTCGTTTGCTTAATTTTCTATGAGCTGATCATTATTCTGATCTTAGCAGTTTTGGCAGTAGTCGAAATCTCCTAAGATGATATTCCATCTTTTGTCTTCTTGAATAAGTATCTCTGAGCCATCTACCATCTAGCCCAAATGCCCACTGTGCCTGAAGCATAGGTGCCATCCCAGATTCTCCCTTTACTGGCAGCCTGAGATTCCCAAGAGACCTGTGTTGGGTCTCCTATTTTCTCTATGCCATGAAGTCCTCTCTTGTGATATCATCCTATGTTTGGAAAACACATCCTTCAGTAGCTTTCTGAGCAAGGGTTCATGGAATAAATTTTTTTGTGTGTGATCTTGAATGTCTGAAAATATCTTTATTCTACTTCCAGTATTGAACTGAGAAGTCTAAAGCCATTCTAATTCCTGAACCCTTTGTATGCAACCTATGTTATCTATGGAATTAGAGAATCTTTTTATGTAGCATCTTTTATTTGTCTCCTGTTTTCTGAAAATTTGCAGTAATGTACCTTGCTGACGGTCTATTCTCATCCATTGTGCTGGACATTCAGTGGTTCCTTTCAATCTGGAAATTGATGTCATTCTGTTCTGAATAATTTCTTAAAGTGTTCCTGATTATTTTCATCTTTCTTTTTCTCTGTGTCTATGTTTCTTTCTGGAAATCCTACTATTCAACTACTAGACCACCTGATAGGGCTGAATCTCTAGTTTTTGCATCTTTTTTCATCTTTTATTTTCCATATATTTGTCTCTTTGTTCTTTTGAGAAATTTCCTCAACTTTGTCTCCCAAGCTTATCATTGAGTTTTTCATTTCTGCTGTTATATTTTTTATTTCCAACAGCTCTTTTTTTTTAATAAATAGCATCCTGTTCATATTCATGGTTACTCTTTTTTTTTCATATGTCTTTGAAGATATTAATGATGTGTTTATAAAGTCTCTTCTCTCTGCATTATTTCTGTTTCCTCTAATGTTTTTTTAACTGTTTGGTTTTTCTTTTTATTTTAATTAGAAAGGGCCTGTTTCAGACATCTGGTAATCCTAGGTTGTCCACTCATATTTACAGTTGAAATATGAAAAAGCATGTGGAAACTTCAAGGAGATTCGTTGATTGCAAGTCTTTTTGTTGTAGAATTGAGCTGGAAGGGGCCGGCCCGGTGGCGCACTGCGCTAGTGCGCCGCTTGGGAAGCGCGGCAGCGCTCCCGTCGAGGGTTCGGATCCCACATACAGACCGGTTCCCGCTCACTGGCTGAGCGAGGCGCGGGGGCAACACCGAGATTTACACACTCTCAGCATTTCCTTTGTTATTTTAATCTCATCATAGGTGCCAATAGTTATTTTTAACAAAATCATTGAAGTTATAGCATATTATTTTCCCTAAGGGATGCATTATAAGTTACTTAATAATTCTCTATCCTTTAAATGGTTGCGAACCGTTGCCAGACATGGAAAAAGACAAAAAAAAAAAAAAAAAAGAATTGAGCTGGAAGGCCCCGTGTCAGTATCTTTAGGTATTTCTTCTTAGGTTGCTGAAATACCTCTGAAAAGTCTTTCCCAATATCCTCTCCAAGAGTACAGACCTGGCTGCTGAGTTTAGGGATAGAAGGAAATGGGGGAAGAAAATTGGGAATTTCAGCATCCTATCCACACACATGTACTTAATCCTCCTTTTTTCAGCATGAGGCACTCTCAGCTGTGCTCACCTTTGTGTGTTTCTGCCTTAAAAAAATATCCATTTTCTGTCATTTTGGTGGGGTTTTAGAAGAAAATGGAAATAGAATGTATTTATTCTGCCATCTTTACCCACAAGTCCCTTCATCCCCTAATACCACTGAAATTGCTTTCATCAAGGTCATCAAAAACTTTCTTGTTAAATTCAGTGGGCACTTCTAGCTTATATTCTACTGGCCCTCTATGCAACATTTAATAGAAGTGTCCTCTGCAAACGCTCTTTCCTTGACTTCAGTGAAATGGTACCACACTCTTCAGTTGCCTCAACGTAAAACCTGGGTATTTTCCTTGATTCTTTCTCCTGCCTCACCTAAAATATCTAATTGATCAAATCCTGTTACTTCATGGATTATTCACCATCTCTTCTCTAGTTGGTTTATGTGTTTCTAGTTTTTCCTAGTCTCTAATGTGATTTTGAATTGTAGCCAGAGTGATGTACAATAGAAATCTGATCATGTCACTTCTTTTTTTTTTTTTTTTTGTCTTTTGTCTTTTTTCCGTGTCCGGCAACGGATCGCAACCCTCAGTGTTGCCCCCGTACCGGACCGGGGACCGGCAACGGGATTGCAACCCTCGGTGCTGCTCCCGCGCCTCGCTCAGCCAGTGAGCGGGAGCCGGTCTGTATGTGGGATCCGAACCCTCGGGCGGGAGCGCCGCCGCGCTTCCCAAGCGGCACACTTGATCATGTCACTTCTGTGTTTGGGTTTCCATCGTCCTTATGCTAATACCTAAATCCCTCAGTATGTCATAAAATGCTCTTTGTTATTGGCCTCTATTTTTGTCTTTGTCTTCATTTCTTGGGCTTGCAAACTATGTTCTAGCTATATTGAGCTAAATAGTAGTAGTCTGAATATGCCAAATTCTCTTTTATTTTTGGTCCCATTTTCATTGCCTGGAATTCTCTTCTCATTTCCTTTTTTTCTCCCGCAGATTCATTATCCACCCTATCTACTTAGTTAAATGCTGGGAAAGCTGACCTCTACAGACACCTGGACTCCTCTGCCTTTTGACTTCTGGTTAGGTTTGGCCAAGGAGAAAAGTCAGTATTTATTCCCTGCCTCCTATCTTTTCTGCCTTACTGAAGGTACAGTTATCTTCTGTTGGCCTCTCCATACCCACATCCCACCCTCCTGCATCCTCTTCTGTGCCTTGCAGGGATGCTCTGTATGGACCACATCTATGGGTTCCCTTGACGTCTTCCTTCCAGTTGGGTTCAGCCAATAGAAATTTCATCAGGAGTCAGGGGAGTGTGAGTTTGGCATATTTATTTTCCTGGCTCCCTCCCTGGAGCATCACCTTGGGTTGCCAATGTTCCTCAGTCAAAGGCTACAGATTTTCTCAAGGTGGCACTCTCTATGGGATTCTCCTAAATTCCAGCAACTGCATCCTTGCTTTGATTCTGTAGGCCTCAGGGTGGTAACAGTTCCACTACTACTAGTCTTGAAGAATTGCACTATTCTACCTTTGTAAATCATGTAAAATTTACTCTTTGTAGTATACAGTTCTATTGGTTTTGATAAATGCATAACATTATGTATCAACCACCACAATCATGATAAAAACCTGTTCCATCATTCCCCAAAATTCCCTCAAGCTGTCACTTTGTAGTCAGCTCTTTCCCCACTCCCAATCTCTGACAATCACAGATCTGTTTTCCATTTCTAGAGTTTTGCATTTTTCGTCAAATCATATCAATATGTAGCCTTTGGGATCTGGCTTCTTCCACTTAGAAAATGCATTTGAGATTCATTATTGGTGTTGTTTGAATCAGTAGTTCTTTCTTCTTTATTGCTGAGTAGCATTCCATTGCATGGATGTACCACTGTACTTACTAATTCTTTGGTTTAAGAACTTTTGGGTTGTTTCCATTTTGGGGTGATTATGAATAAAGTGGCTATAAACATTTGTGTACAGTTTTTGTGTGAGCAAAAGTCTTCATTTCTCTTGAATTAATACCTAGGATTTTAAAAAAAAATTAGTTTAATAATGTTCTCTGATTTGATACTCACAGTCTTCTGGGCCCTGTGTATAAGATGGTTGTAACCCGGACAAGTCTGTCCCTGATTGTTGTCTATGAATTGACTAGGTTGAGGAGGGGATTAGCATAGCTAGGAAGTTGAAGGCCAAGAGAGGCTGGTTCATGCACCAAGAGTTAAGGGTGAAGCAGAACAAAAATAAGTAGTCGGAAGCCAAGAAGACGCAAGGGGATGGAGGAAAGGAGGGATAGCAAGGAGGAGAACAGGCAAAATCAGAGATTCAGGCATCCCGCCTACTGTTTCCTTCTACCTGGAGCTTTAAAAACAGGTCTCAGACCAGGAAAGCACAAAAGTAGCCCCAGGGTGAACACTCAGTAATCTCAGAATTAGTTCGTTTCCCAGCCTTTAACTCTCCACCCAACACTCATCTCACTTAGCTGTGTTGTTTTAGACCCTCCTTTTACTGTCAGCTGCTTTTTTGCTCTGCTCTCCTAGCTTGAGCCTGTCTCCCTCTTAACTTTCCTGGGCAGCTACTGACTATTCCCTTTCTTCTCTTACCACTTGCCTGAGTTCCCAGATGCTTCCTCTGGGCCCAGCCTGTCGCCATGAGCCTTGGCTTCATTGCTGGCTTGGCTGGAGGGCAGGTGTGTGACAGGGCAGTTATCTTCACTAGGTCCACAGTGGGCAAAGGAGCTGAATAGATATTTTTTGAAGGAAGACATACAAATGGCCAACAGGCACTTAAAAAAATGTTCAATATCACTAATTATCAGGGAAATGCAAATTAAAACCACATTGAGATATCACCTCACCACAGTTAGACTGGCTATAATCAAAAAGATGGAGAAAAACAAATGCTGGTGAAGATGTGGAGAGAAGGGAACGCTCCTACACTGATGGAGGGACTGTAAATTAGTACAATCTCTATGGAAAACAGTATGGAGGTTCCTCAAACAACTACAGATAGATCTTCTATACAATCCAGCAATCCCACTTGTAGGTACCCAGAGGAATGGAAATCATCATGCACTCCCATGTTCACTGCAGCTCTAATTACAGTAGCCAAGATATGGTACCAACCTAAATGTCCATTGACAGATGACTGGATAGGGAAATTGCAGTATATATACACCTTGGAATACTACTTAGCCATAAAAAAAGAATGAAATTCTGCCATTCACAGCAGCATGGATGAACCTGGAGAAAATTACGTTGAGTGAAATAAGCCAGGCACACAGGGAAAGATACTGTGTGTCCTCACTTATATGTGGGAGCTGAGAGAAAGAAGGAAGGAAAGAAAGACCACAGTGGTGTGTTGGACTTGCAAAGGGAGAGAGCATACCTAGGGCTGTGGTGGATGGGGGGAGGGAGGACAGTGATTAATTGGATGGGGGACACCGGGAATAATCACAGTTTGTGGTAATGGGTATGCTGATAGTATTGATCTAGCCATCGCATCTTGGGCACAGAGATGCTTTGTACCCCATGAATATGCATAAATAAAAAAAAGTAAGGACAGGGATATTGAATGTGTTATATACATACATCACAGTCATAATAATAATGAACACTAACATTTATTGAGCACTTACTTTGTACCAGGTACTGTACCAAGCACTTTAAAACAGGCAATAATCATTTTATCTTTGCAACAACCTATGAAGTATGTACAATTATGCCCCCATTTTACAGCTGAGGAAACTGAGGCATAGAGAGGTTGTGACCTGCTTATTGAGGTAGAAAAGAATAGAAGTAGAATTTGACCCAAGGGTATCTGGCTCTAGAGCTCTTTAACACCTGTACTATGTTGCTGCTCAAAAATGATAAATGGAAGGGTTAGAAGTAAAATTTCTGACTCCTAGTCCATTGCTTTTCTTGGATAATAAACCTGAGCTATGTGCCATGTCCAAATCTGTATACTACCTGGGGATGCAAAATATGCAAACTGAATGGTTCTCATTTTGGGGAAATTCACCAGAACAGAAATAAATACACAAATATCTTTATTTGGAAGATGAATTAAAGAAGTTAGGACCAGTTCACGGAGGGCTTTGATTGTCCAGCTGAGTAATCTCTAGCCATAACATAACTGGTTTCAGTTACCTCAAATATACTGTGGTCATTGATTCTAAATTTAAGATTCCCTTCCTTCCTTCCTTTCTCCCTTCTTTCCTTGCCATTCTTTCCCTACCTACAAAGCATTTATGTGTATTTCTATATAAATTCAGCTAGTTATAACATGTTTTAAAATATAGTCTGCAACATATATTTAATATGAAAAAGCCTCAGCTGAAGTTTTGAAATCTGGATAAGATATTTAAAAATAATTGCAGTTTTTTCCTCTTCTAAAGAAAGGTATCACAACTAGGTCAGGGAGAAGAGTTGGCTAAGATGTCCTTTGCTGACTTGCACTTAGTAAATAGATCAAAATTATTTTCTAAATAGCATGACAATGAGCTATGTGTAAATGAGTGTTCCTAAATGCTTAAAGGTACTTGAAAGTAGTGGCCTAAAATAGTTTAAACAGTTTTCATGAAATTTTGTGAAAATTTTCATTTACTTAACAGAGACATTCTTTAGAGATAGCATAAACATTAGTCTGGCCTTCTAAATTCAAATTTAGCTTTAGCAGAGTGTGAATTAAAGAGGTGTTGTTGCCTCTCCAGTGTTCCTCATTCCAGTTGGAAAAAATTAAGGAGAGTATGGAAAGCATTGTCTTTTTAAATGCATCTCAGTATCTTGGGTCAACAGTGGATGCTCACGAAGAGTTAGTGATTGATGGGGATGAAAGGACAGATGTTCTCCAGGAGGGCACTAACCAATGCAGATGGTCCCTTTTGGGTGATGAAATTACAGGAAATGGAAGCCACTTTCACAAAAGAAGAGAAAGAAAAACAAAGATTTGGTTCGTAATGTCATGTATTTTTTCTAGTTGTTTTAGAATTTCCATTTTTAGATGAATTTCTCACTTGTGTGAATTTATGAAAGGCAAATTCCAACTTCCAGTGTTTTCTTCTCAAGCCTACCCACTTAGTTTTCCATTCTACCTTCCCCAAATGATTCCATTCTGTTGGAAATGTTATACACAACTCTGTGTGTACACAAGGAGTGAACTGAAAGAGTGGGGTTGGGATTTGGGGTTTTTGTACCATAAGAAACTCTTATATTGCTTCTTGCACAGTAAAATTATGCTCAGCAGGTAACCTGCCTTAACAGCAAACCTGAGCAACTTGGACTTAAAAAAATACTAGAAGATGAAATTGCCAGATGAAACTATCCTATTTGCAGAGGGTCAACTAGAAAATAAGTAAATTGAGACATGATAAAATCTCCAAAATAAAGATCAGGATGAAGACATTAATGTTCTCAGATACTCATGGTTTAAAATTAATTTATTAAGTGTACTGATTCAATCAATTTTGATTGCATGTCTACTTTGCGCCAAGCACTGTTCTAGGCATTTAGGGATACAACAACAAACAGGATAAAAAAATCTCTGATATCGTGGAGATTGCATCTAGTGGGGATGGGGGAAGGCATATAGTATTCCAATAAATAAGTAAAACATACAGTTCATCAACATGGAGTTATGAGAGTACTTCAAACAGTTCATGGAAAGATTTGCATTATCTTTCCATTCTATTTTACCACTAATTTTTGAAGTACCCTCGTTGGTACCGTACACATAAGCAGGAAATGGGATAAGGAATGAGAGAATAGGGGGACAGGCTGGTTTGAAATTTGAAATAGGTGACTTGTAAGTAAATACTAAGTATTAGAGGGGATGTGTTGTACCTATATGTGGAAGAAGAGCCTTCCTGCAGAGAAAAACAGCATGAGGAAAGGGTCTGGGCAGCGGTGTGCCTGGCATGTTCAAGGAACAGTCAGGAGACCAGTGGAAAATGAGAGATAGCTATGACGTGAGGTCAGAGAAATCAACGGGGAGCAGGTCATCTAGGTATCTTGCAGGCCATTGTCAAGACTTTGGCTTTTGCTTGTGTTGGCTTCTGTCTTGAGAATAAATTGGAAGCAGGAAGACCAGTTAAGAGGCTACTGCAATGATCAAGGTGAGAGGAAATGATGGCTAAGTACTAAATGGTGGCGATGGAGAGACGTGGTCAGATTCTGGATATGTTGAGAAGGTAAAGCTAACAGGATTTGCTAATGGGTCTATTTTGTGACGGAAAGAGAACAGTCAAATATGAGTCCAGGTTTTCGGCACGAGTAGTTGAAAGTCTGAAGTCGTTATTAACTGAGATGGGAAAAACTGCTGAGTGGTGCTGTGTTGCAGAGGGAAGATCAGATGCCTGGTTTTGTACATCTCAGTGAACTTGATGCGTAGCAGACACAAAACTTGAAATGTCGGGAGAGATCTGGGCTAGGATACACATTTGGAAGTCATCCACATATAGGTAGTTTTAAAAGTAAGATTGGATGCGCTCACCAGATCAGATTCCCAGTTCCAATGCTGTTTCTTTTTTCATGTTGATGGTGCAAAGAGTTGATTTTAGGTGTTTTGACATACTTGAAGTTTGTCTGATGGTAATATTAAACACAGCCATTTTCTCTACTTTGAGCTTCCAATTTTACCATCATCTTCACCATGAATGCATTTGTTGCCAAATGGGCCTGGCCCCGGTGAGCAGTGTAGGCCCTCTAATCTCAAGTCCACCAGGAGACAGTCATAATACTTAGTTGTAGTTCAAAACAAAACAAAATAGAGCAGACAACATCCAACTTCACAATGAATGTGTGAATAATGAGGAATTTATTGCAGATTTTGTGGTTTGACAGATAAGAAAGTCAACGTTGCCTATCACATAGATAAAATGTAATGAAAATCTCCTTCATGGCTCTTTCCCCTCAAAGTTCCTCTTGGGCTACCAGCTGTCACACCCCCATCGTCTTCCTCCACCCCCTCCACTACCTCTCAGAACCTTCCATACTACTCAGACAGTTCATTTCACTTATCCTCCACTCTCTGCAAAACAAAATCTTTCCCTACATTTAACCAAATCCACTTTTCTCTCAAAGCAACTTAGCAACCTTCTGCTGTAACTCTTTTGTCCTTTAAGTGACCAATTATCTATGCCGAAGCACTTAGCCAAGTATCTACTCAATAAAACAGATCTCTTTGAGTGTGTGCGTGTGTGTGTGCGTGTGTGTGTGTGTGTGTGTGTAAGAGAGGGAGAGAGAGAGTGGGAGAGAGACTGGGTGTTGAAGAGGGGACTTTCCAAATCAATACACATTTGTTCTCAAATCTAGGTAAGGACTACAACATAAGCTGAAAATGTATTATTTTTATTTGGTCATAATTTACATAAAGAGCAATATAAAATGCCAAGAGAATTTTGATCCTATCTTCACAATCTTTATACTCATCTTCACCATCTGATTACTTATTCATGTTAATATAATTATTTTCAAACTCTCCTCCCCTGACATATAAATCTGCATCATTGGATAATTGAATAAAAACAGTATCTTTTTTATTTTCACGTTTTTCCATATACTAGTCTTCTCCACTCTCGTGGATATGATACTGTGTTGTCCAGATTTCCCATTCAGAACCAAGGGAATTATTTCCTCAGCTGAATTGTCCTCTGCCGAAGAGAAACTCCGTGCCAAATTCACGCCCTCTTCTCTGGCCAGCCTGCATCCAGTTGGTTGAACTAAGGATAAAAATGGCTCTTTCCTCTGGCCCCAACTCAGGAAAACTTGGAAGGGCCGACCCAGCTTCGGTCAGCCAAGGCCTTGTTGTGGCCACCCTGAGCCCACCTTCTCCGTCTGCTGAATCCTGCCACCTTTCCTCCTAGGTGTTGGTTCCAAGAACTTTGCTTGATAAACTTTCTGCAGGCTTATCTCCATCCCAGAGTGCTTTCTGGGGAAACCAATCACAACACACCCTTTTTCTAGAATATTCTAGAAATTCAAGATTGAGAGAGTTTTTGTCACACCTGCTCTTCAGCTGCCCAGCCCTCAGCAGATTCTCCTCCTCACATATTCCTTCTCTCTCTGTCACTTTGCAGCTGGCTATTCCCTGGAACTCTGCAATACTGCTTTCTCTCAGCAGGAGCCTCTCTAGAGCACTCTATGTGGGGCAGGCACCATTCTCTTTAGTGTCTTATGTCTATTCCCCACAATATCACCCACACCAGTCTGCAAGGATATATCAGAATTACTAAAGCATTGCAGGCAACGGAAGCGATTACAACTAAATATGATTGAACCCATGGTGCAAAGGAGAGAAGCACAAAATCTTAACCCTCTCATTGGGGGACCCTCATGGACATATCCCCAGTCATAATTATGTTCTTTGTTTTCAAATCCCCAACCCCACTCCATAAGAATCTCCTTGTTCAAGAATCCACAGATTTGTAGAAATCTTGCAAGATTTCTAGGATCGTCCCCCTCATTCCACCCAGTTCCTAAAGTCTGGGCATCAACTGGATGGTGCTTCGTGGGCTCTGGCACTTCAGGTCAGTCCACCATGGGGTCTAGTTATCAGTGTAAGGCACAGATATGTCTCCTCAATTCCCCAGTCACTCAGTGATTCACTATTAAATCATCTCTTAAGGGCAAATGAAAATTCTCAGAGCCAGTATTCCATAACTCTGCACTGTCTGATACCATATCTACTAGCTACATGTGGCTATTGAGAAATTGAAATGTGCAAAACTGCCCGGGAGGGCTTTGCATTATTTTAACTCTTGCCCTTTACTGATTCCACTTTTACAGGCACCTGTTACTTGCAATTCTTGAGTTTTAAGTTAACTTATCTCTACTGTTAACTTTCTCTTGGCTTCTAAGTCATTTACCATTTATTGATATTATTTTCCAGACTCTAAAATTGAAGTGTCGTCACTTTATTTCCCATTCTTTTTGTTTTCATGCATTTATACTTTTAAAAAAATTGTCATTGTCATTTTAATGAGGTTTTAGGAGAAGCCAAGATAAATACATGTTTAATCCATTATATTTGACTCAAAGATCTAAATAGAGTATTCTCAAACAGTAAAACTTTTTCTTTATAGACCCTAAGTTTATAATAAAATTGTAGAAAAGTCATACTGGTGATATTTAGGAGTTAGTCTCCAAAAGTATTCTGTTGTAGCATTAATATTTTGGCTACTGTTGAGGTTAAATCAGTTTGAAATAGGAGTAAAGAGGATTTCCTGTAATTCCATATGAAATATATTAAAATAGTGTTTCAATATAAGGATTTGTGAATACATCCTATCAATTGTCCTATAATTCTTTAGTCCTTTCTGGGGAAATATCTGCTTCATCCTTTTAAAACTTCTAGGTGAGAAAAACAAGCAAGAAAGAAAATTTTCCCCAGTAAGCTTTTTCTTAACATTAATTTATGTCTCCTGTGTTCTATTTTTTTTTTTTTACCTCAGACTTTGTCAGGCTATAAAGCAATACACTTTAAAAATCATGAATGCATTTCATATTTAAAGATAAAAAAATGCCTTTCTTACTAGTAAGCCAAAGAGTTAGGGAAAGTAGCTCTTTGTTCTTGAGTATTAAGTGGACAGGTTTGAGCAATGCACAGGGCAGTGGAGAGAAGAGGATACACATTTAAGAAATTTATCACAAATCTAAAATGCTTTTTAAAGCACTGAAGTATGCAACTGTTATAAGGTAAGTAATATCCTTTGAAATATAGTTGCTGAATTCTATTTTTCAAGGGTTTTCAACTAACATTAGAAATTTTTCTGTTCAAGAACAAAAGATCAAAGTCTCTTTTGGAAGAGTAGGAAGATGATATTGATGGTACTGGAGATTTACAATACTTTGGATTAATTCAGAGAAAGTCAATTTCTTTAAGGTATAAAGATAAATGCATCCATAAAAGGAAAAATGCTGACATTACCTTTACAAAGTACAAATAAATACTGACATGGGAAGAATAATAAGGAAACGTACAGTCTCAAACTGACAGCATTTATTTAAACTTTTCCTTACTATATGAGGGGACTAATTCCCATTCAGTGAGTCACTTGTATTTTACTGGTTATTTTAGCAATAATTGAAGGTTACTTTTATTTATTATTTGAATTTTATTTTTCAATATGCTACCTGTTTCAGTCGTTTCATAGTTTTGATATGAACTACCACATTAATGACATAACCGAATGGGAGAGGAACCACATTTTTTTCCTTTTCTTTACTCTTATAGTGGTTAGCCTCAAATCTGAAATTTCCTGTTCTTCCAGTTTTCCTAATACCACATTATGGTCTAAGATCATCTATTCTAAAATTGCCTGGTTGGAAGTATTGAACACCCTCTTTGAAGACTGACAGGATTATTATTTCTCCAGTCATGGATCTAAAGAACAAAGTGTAATGAAAAAAATGCTTTTCTATGACAGGTACTTCAAAAACATTAATTTTTCATCCAAAATTCACATATATTATCTGGACCATCCACTTTCATGTAACTTGCTTCTTGTCATATCAATACTTCTATTATTGTGTTAGATATATGTATTGAAAATAGACATGTACACCTTAAGTTGAAACATACACATGCACACACACACACAGAAACAGTGATTCTTCCTTCACCAATGATACTAAAGCTTGGAGGAATACAAACATGTCCTAGATACCTTGAATCAGGTTGGGTGGAAAAATTCAGTGTTCTTCAGAAAACTTAGAATTTTAGGCTTTGGTGAGCTCCTTGATGTGCCTTAAAACAGTTGCCTAATCTTATGATGGTGATAGAGGTACATGGTAGCTGCAATCAGAGCATCTTGTGGTTGACTGGTTTAAAGTCTTATTTTTATGACAGGTGGCTTTAGCCTATTTTACAGTCCCAGCAAGAAAACAGTTGGCACAATCAAAGGGAGAAAAGAGGGTTTGAGAAACTACTTACAGTGGCGTGGGCAAGGTTAAAGTCAGCAAGTCATAGAGAAGTACCTAGGAACTGGGTACTTCTGGTATTCTTGCAGCAGTAGCAGTGAGTCCTTACTATTCCTAAGTCTGAAGTGTTGAGGAGTGAGAGCAATCTAGCAAAACCTTGTGAGAGCTGTAGCTGTGGGAGCTTCAGGCTGAAGAGGAACACAGTCATTGCCAAGCTATGGACCAGCAGGCAGAGCTGGGAGTGGTAGTACTGAATAATATGGTGTGACCTCTCTCTCTGACCCTCCCATTGGCCAAATCCAACTGGGATCCCAAAAGCATAGAAGCCCAGGTGACGCTGTCTGCAGAGACTAGCCCTCTGGGCACAGAGATGGACTATGAAGAGAATGGATGTGCAGAGAATGGATGAAATACTCTCTTTAAGCTGAAAATGAGACCCGATTACTATGAAACTGAAATTAAACTGAAAATGTGACCCATTTACTGATTACCAATTATACAAAGACACAAATGATGAAGGGCTGAGAAGAAATGAACAGTTAAGGTTGGAATTCTAAATGAACTGACACATTTAATAACGTGCTCAGTCAATACTGTGTTCATTTCTTTACCCATTCAGTCATCTCTCTGTCTATTCAAGGTTAAGTGGTTTACCATAGAATATGATCTATTTCAAAATCTTTTTAATTTTTAAAAAACGTTCCCATTTTTGGCCCCACGCTGCACCAGACCGGGCAGGCACGGATGGTGGGGGGGAGGGTCCCCTCCTGGGTCTCTCGCCAGCGGTGCACTGCTGGAAGGGTACAAGGGAAGGCGATGCACTGGCCGAGCCGTCGCCAGGAGAGGGGTGTGCAGGGTGACCCTGGCTCCCCAGAACTCGGGCTCTGATGTGTAAAGGGGATGGGGGGTGGAGGGATGGTGTCTTGCGGGATGGGGCCCCTGGGTCCGCAGAGTGCCTTCCCGGGACCACTGGCTAGGTCCTGGAAGAAGCGAGATGTGTTTCCGACGGGAGGACAAGTGGTTGGTGGAGAGGTCTTGTTGCTATGCGAGTGGCGGGAACCTCAGGTGAGTCTGCCCCTTTCAATTCGGGGACACCGAAACCCTCTGTTCAGAGATTTCAAGATTTTCCATCACCTAATCCATCCTCTCTGCCTAGTATCCTCATGCTTTTCCACTGCCTACCAGTGAGATGCCATTCAATATTAGAAGGTAAGCTCAGACTTTCAGGTAAGGTGGCAGAGTAGAGAGTCCCCAGCGTCACTCTCTCCCACAAATCAACCAATCTACAATGATAAAAAAGCAACAACAGCCAAGCTGGGGCCACTAGAGCTCAGGGGAAGAGGAGGAGAGACCTACATAGTGCATGAAGGTGGGAGAAGCCCCGATGAGAGAAAGAAAAAACTGCTCAGAGCGTTTCGGGTCTCAGCTGCATCCAGGCTGGAGCTGCCGACTGCACAGAGAGGGAGCTGGCAAAAGCCACAGCTGTGCCCTTCAGATGAAGTCGGGTGGAGGTGGCAGGGGAGAGGAGGGCTTTGGTGGCCCTCAGGCCAGCAAGACCACTAACATAGGAGCCACATAGGAGCAAGGAGCCACAACATCTGAAAAAAGGAGCCACTCAGAGGCCGGTAAGTCATCGCAAGGGACTGGAGTATGGCTTATCCCACTGGAAATGTTTGGAGTGCTGGTAGTGGGGGAGACGGGTCCCCTGGGAGAACAGCAAGGACAGCTGATCTGCCCCCCAATCAGCATATGACCACTCAGTGGAGACAGGTCAGGAATACAGATCTGCAGGGGGTGCATTTTGCTGAAAAGACTCAGGCCCATACCAGAGTTTCCACACAACCCAGGTCAACAATTTAACGTGGGCTGCACAAAAAGTCTTCCCCAGGATACCAACAGCAAAACAGCAATTTAGCTCAATTACAGGGCTCAAGTGCTGGTCTTCACAGGAAGTTCCCCTATTTTAAAAGTAAGAAAAGGACAACAAATGAGTTCAAGTGAAGAGTTCAAGTGGTGGGAACAGCAAATAATCCAACACAGAACTGAAAGAAAAAACAAAATACCCACAGATCAGAGACAAAGTTTGATATTAACTAGCAAAGGTCTAACACCACCGAAGAATTCTTACAAAACCTAGAAGACCCAGAAGCCTCCTGGGCTCCCAAGCAGGGAGGGCTGGGGACCGCAGCTGTGCCCCCTGACATCTGCATCCAGCCCAGCAATGACCGGGCCACTGCTGGAAGCCCCCTTGTCTCCTGTGCAGGAATAAGGGGGGGGGGGGGGCCACTGGCTTCAATCAAGCCCCCTCCCCCTTCCTGCTTCTCTCACCCTATTTTCTTTCCCTTTCTCCTTTCCCTCTCCCCACCAACTGCTCTGCAGCAGCATCTTAGAATGTTAAAAAAAATATTAAGAAATAAATAAACTTAATAAAAAACAAAACCTTTCCCATTTGTTAGTATATCAGAAGTCCAGGATCAGAATCCAGGATTAAAGGGAATATATAACATTTTATGTGATAAATTTATGTGGTAATTAAGTTCTAATTGCTTATGCAGACATACTGTATAGTCCATTTGTGTTGCTTATAACAAAACACACGGGATGGGGTGATTTATAAAGAAAATGAAATTTATTGCTTACAGTTTCTGAGGCTGGGAAGTCCAAAGTCCATCTGGTGGTGGTGACAGTGACCCAGGGGTCTTACTTTGCAAGATGGTGGAAACAGAGAAAGAAGAGAGAGAGAGAGAGAGAGAGACAGACAGACTCTCCTCTTCTTTTAAAGCCCTCAGAACCACACCCCTGACCACCATTTTTAATCCATTCACTACTGCATGATCCTACAGTCCAATCACCTCTTCAAGGCCCCACCGTTCAATTAACATAGTAGGATTTCCTATCCTGTTAACCGTCACAGAGGGGGCTACGTTTCTAATACACAAAACATGGGGGGACACAATTCAAGCTTCAGTGAGTTTTGGGGGGACATAATTCAATCTACTACATATACCTAGACAATTTTTTGTTGAAGAGCTTGAGAAAGAAGAGGAAGAAGCAACTTGACCTATTTGGGCAAAAGAGAGCAGATTCGATTGATTTGGGTTCTTAGGAAAAGAGTGGAACTAATGACCTGGAAAAGCTGGTAGCAGTTTACGTATTTGTTTGTCCACACTTAGTCCCTAGAAACAATTCTATAGCAACAGCAGCAAGCTTATCCTCCCCAAGGTGAGCAAATAATGGGAATTTATTTGCACTACAATATAATCAATATCAGATTTTTTCTTATTCTGATGGATGTGGGATATAGTCAAAGAACGAATGGGGTGAAAATGGGGGAAAAGTAAAATTGCAGATTTGTAAAATAAACATTGATTAATCTCATGTACCTTTCATGTAATTGTATACATTTAGGCTTTAATTCCATACACTCTTGCCTACTCCTCTTAACTGATTCTGGGGTGATACAAAGGAAGTGACTGCCTTGGGAGTACCATGAAAGCTGGACTGTAGAGTCAAACAGACCTGAAATCTAATCCCGGTCCACCACTTAGGCAAATTACTTAACCACTGTAAGCCTTGGTTTTCTCATGGGTGATAATGGTGCATTTCTCACAAGGTTATTATTTGTATTGATTGAGATAATGCATGTAGAGAAAAATGCCTGACACTTGTTAAATCTCACTACCTGTTAGCCACTGTGATGATGATGATGACAACAGTGATGACTATGTCAGGATGGTTCTTTCTGATTGCTATTATTGCTAGGAGCAATGTCTACTAAATTTTGTATTTGATGAAATGGTGTCATTTGACAATGAGTCACAAGTATGTATTATAAACAAAACTATTGCTAAATTAAGATCTAAGATAAAACTTTAGTGCAGTATAGGTGTCCATAAGGAAAAGAATATTCAGTGCAATTTTAGTTTTGACCACAAATCCCTCCTAACCAGGGAGAAATAGTTCACTAGCCTGAAAGACCAGGGATCCATATCTTAGTTAATTTCTTTGGTGCCCTTGGTATTGATCTTTGGTCTTTTTCAAAAAATATAATCTGTTTCACATTTTTTTAAATTGGTCTTTTTGGCCTCATCCCTAGGAATGTCTCTTTCTATGCTATTAACAGATATTGCAAGGGGATATATGGACTGCTTTTGCAAGTAATCAAGTTTACTGAATATGGTATTACCAGGATTAGCTGACTTAGTGCTAAAGTCTTATGAGCTTCCTTTGTTTCTCTCATATTTTTTAATATTGCATCTTTTGTCTTCTGCATTCAGTAAACTGGAGTAGGACTTTGTGTTGCTACTTCAGCACACTGGTTAGGGCCTTGGAGTCAGATTGCCTGTGTCTGAATTATGTTCCATTATTCATTCATTAGCTGTGGGATCTTAGCAGTAATTAAGTTTACTCTGTCTCAATTTCCTCTTCTTCAATTGTGACAATTATTTGTGCCCAAATTGTAGGGTTGTTGTAAAAATTAAACAATAATCTATGTACTAGCACTTAGCCTAGTGCCTGGTGTAGAGGGAATCCTTAATAAATATTATTATTATGCAGGCAGTAATACTACTTGAAGTTCCTCTCCATGAGAGGATTATACTTCCCACCCCACTGAAGTTGGGCATGGCCAAGTGACTAGCTTTTGCTAATGACATATGATGGGAGTTGATGAATGCAACTTTCACGTTGAATCTTTTAGAGCCTGTGCAACTGTCTATCATAGCTTTGTTCCCTCTGCCATAAGAATGCACTTTCAAGATAGCTGTGCTCTATGCATCTAGGCCTTGGAACAGAGACATCATGGAAGAGACAGCTGACCTGCCAAGGATCAGCTTTATGAGGATGAAATAAACTGTTAAGATTGGGGTTGGGGCAGTGTTTGTAATTGTATATAACATAAAGAGAGCAAGTACATTCCTTATGCCATCAGAAATTGTAAGACTTTTACTTTTTCACTGTTTATATCCGTGGATCTTTGTTTATGTTAATGTTTTAAAGAAAGAAATATATGAAAAGAAATATCTGTACTTTCATATTTAAGCTGATCATCTGGCCAGTGAAAGACTTGACCTATGAGCGGTTCTACCCTTAAGACAAGTCCATGTTACCCTCTGCTCTCTTCCACCATTGTCTTATACTTGATACCCTGTTCAGAGTAACATGGCAATTTAGGTAAATTTAGTTACACAGTCTTGGTGTTTTATCTTTTAAGAATTTTCTGCCAATGACGCTGAAACAATTTAAAAGCTGTTTATTGCTATCCTTTAGCTTAGAAGAAATAGTACATATATATTTTAAATATAAATCCATATTACCATGAATTATAAAGGACAATGACATAAAAGGAATTAATACACTTAATGCTTTCTAAGTATTCTTGAATTACATGAAAATAAAAACTGGGAATTTAGAAATCATTTATAGAGCTCATTATATAGTAAAATCCAGAGATGAAAATTAAAAAAAAATATTTCTTCATAAATTAAAAAAATTCCCATGTCTTCCAATTATATTTAGCAGTACATGATTAAAAATTTTAATGATCAAAACTTTTGTAAAACAAATTTTTTTTTTCCTTTTTTTGTCTTTTTTACTGACCGGTAACGGGATTGCAACCCTCGGTGTCACGCCCACACCGGGGACTGGCAACGGGATCGCAACCCTCGGTGTTGCGCCCGCACCATGCTCAGCCAGTGAGCGGGAACCGGTCTCCACATGGGATCCGAACCCTCGGCGGGAGTGCCGCCACGCTCCCAAGCGGTGTACTCTCCAGTGCGCCACCAGGCCGGCCCGTAAAACAAATTTTCTGTTGTTAGTAATCACTCTCAAAATTATTCTTTCTTCCTAAATTTGAATTTTCTTAAAACTGTTTTCCGGATGTATCCTATCTTCTCAGGCAGCCCCACCAAACTATAGAAGAGAATGTTCTCCTTTATAGGCAATTACAATTATCTTTAGAGAAGGAACGTGCATCCCAGTGTTCCTAATGTTCAGAAATAACAACTCCAAATTTAACAGCAAAAGATTTAGAATGGGGACAGCAGAAAAGGAAAGTTATAATATAAAACTGTCCTTACACACTAATCAAAAGAATACCAAATGTATTTGAAATCTTTACCATGCATTTGGAATTTTGGCTCAGAAGATGGAAATAAGATAGAGGAGGATGGGGGCATACTTTTCTTTTAAAAAACTTTTTTAAAAAAGTTTTTAAACAGAAAATGCTTAGTGGGCAGGGGTTAAACTGGGAGGAGAATGCTCAGAGTGGGCTTTCAGTTCTGGAATAACTAAGACCTGACTGCAGTCTTGGACAATTACTTAAAATTTCTGGACCTCAGTTTTCTCATTTATGAAATTGAGTTGGATTAAACATGGTCACTAAAATCAGGAAAATAAACTTCTGAAATGCTCTGAAATTTTGTAACAAAGTACATTATTTTTAAAAATATTGGACAAAATTTTTCTAGTAGAGTCAATACATTATTTGTAGGGAAACTTAACTTTGGTGACTATAGAAGATATTATTGGTTGGTTCACTTGTCCATTCCAACTCTGTTTCCTTTGTCTCTCTCTTATATAGGGGCTGCAAAAATAAATAATACATAAATAAATATGAAACAAAATCTGCTTTTCCAGCCTTCCTCGCTGATAACATTGCTGATGTTACCCTGCTGTGGCCAGTGAGAACTAGGAAGAGGTCTTGGACTTATGGGAAAGCCTCTATTTTCCTGACACATGTGCTATGCCTTTTATATCAACCCCCCGTTACCTTTTCCCTTGTCTTACTTTATAGAAAGCAGACTTGAGAGCTGGAGCTGCAACAGCCATTTTGTGGCAATGAGAAAAAAAGTCACAAAACGACACTAAACCAATACCAGCAGCTTCCTATATCCTGAATTCCTATTATGTCAAAAATTAAATAAATGAACTCTGAATTTGCTTCAGCCACTGTTTATTCATATTTTTCACAGCTTAGCAAACCCTAACTCTTAGAGGGACTAAAAATGGATTCCTTTAAAATGGCATCCTAAAATTTTTATATGTTTATTCATTCTTATGGCAAACACCTTTATCTGACCGGTTGAACAGCCCAAGTTCAAAAGGCAACATTAATTTGTATTTTAACGTCATAAGGTAACGTTATATTAGAGCTGAAATAGAACCTAATGAATAAAATAGTTCGAGCATGGTGAAAACCCACAAATAGCATTCATTAGTTCATGTTCTTCCTCTAATGTAATTGGCATAAAACATATTTATGTTGAGTTATTTTCTCATAAGGACTTTAATTCACCTAATAATATGTGAATAAATATAGACATATACATATAAATATATACCTAGATTTTAAAATCTTTTCTTGTAATATAAACTGATTAGCTATAGATTTGAGGTACCTTAATATGAAATATTTATAAAAAATATATGAAAATTATTCTCTTAAAAGAAACTCACCCTGAATGCATATATGTATATGCAAAGGCTTTTCTTTGATTATTTTATAATTCAAAAACTTGGTTGATGGCCTACTAACATGTGCGTGATAATGGCACTTTATATTTGTATGTGATTAATTGGAATTCAGAGTAATTCATAAATGAGCAATGGGTTGTGATTAAACCTTACCATGACCTACACACTTTTGCATAAGAGAGGAAAATTAAAAATAGAGGCAGTGTATTCATCCAGTTTCCATTCAAAATTTAGCAAGAAATCCTTAATGAGTCACATTACAACCTCTAGTACTGCAGAGACCACTCCCTTCCATGGGGAATTCCTCAACAGATGTTGAACAGCACTTTGTTGCAGACCTAGAAATTGACAAAATTAATTGAGAAAAATAGTTACTTAAACCTCCAGAGGAAGTATTATTAGTGATCATAAGAAAAATTGTCTTCAAAATGAAATAACTTCTAGGAAAAAATGATCTCAGTGAAAACTGGAACTTTTATTGGGAGGACTAATATCATGCCCAAAGATTTTTCTGGATGACACACAAAATGAAATCCACATAATAGGAAAATGCTACAATGGATATATAGACATTGGCCTTGCCTGTTGGGTAGTTTCTAGGTTCAGGAGGCTTTGCCTGATGCTGAAGGTATCTTCTTCCCTTACAGTTATAGATGCACATGCCGACCGAGTTTTAAATCTCAGAGGGGACCCACACTTCAGGGCCACCTTTCAAGCAACCCTACTTCTGGGAGGTTAGATGTACAGATTCTCTGCACCTGCCTCTGTCTGGAAGTGTTGCCCCTTTTCCTTAGGACTCTCCCAACTCTTCATCTTCTCCTTTCGTATTTGGTAATATGCAAGGAAAGAGCCTGGTTTAATGGGGTCTGAAGGTTATACTTATCTGGGGCCTTTTAAGTAAAATAATACTAAATTGTGACTATGGGTACTTAAAAGGCACCTGTGCAAATGAGGGTCCCTGAAGCCTAAGCTTCAGTAGCTTTATGGTAAAATCCACCTCTGGTAGTGTATTATTCTAACTAAATTTCTTTATCTATTACTTCCAAACATTACACCTTTGCTTTTTCAATGACATCATCCTAAAATTAACATTCAGACAAATGATTCATAGTTTCTGCCACAGTATTCTGCACACAGTGGGTGTTCAATTAATTTTGTTGACAGTATCATAACAAAAGATGTGGAGTTTTCATCCGTAAAGAACAATGTTTATTTTTAAACACAACGAGAAAACATTTTAAAACATTCTTGTGTCATAACCAAACACAAACAGGTCCTGAAAGGCTGCACCCTTAAGGTGATCACTGATGAGAAATGAATCAAGCAAAGCACTTGGTGGTCCAACTTTAGAAACTTAGAAAGGATTTTGCAATAAGACTGGACAGGCTAAGTGATGTGTAGTAACAACAAACCTAAATCTCAGTGGTTTATTTCTTGATCATGTTTATGTGACTTGAAGGAATTTCTGCTCCATGTGGCCTTCACTCCTGGAAGAGAAAGAGTGACCCTCATCTGGTAAACTGTTGATTTCTTGGATGAAAACAAAGAGAAATGAAGAAACCACAGGAAGTCTGTTAAAGATTCTGCTTGAGGATAGCACACATCACTTCTGCTAACATTTTATTGGCCAAAGTAAGTCATGTAGCTAGCTGGATATCAGTGGGGTGGGAGGTATGGCTCCTTAGGGAGTGCACGAATATTTCAATCAACAGGAAAATTTACACAGTACTTTTTTTTCCCTCTGAAGAAAACTACTAAATGTCTACTGTCACCATCACCATACATATATCATTCATCTTTGCTTCTATACCTAATATTAAAAAAAAAGGAAATTTAACGTGAGTATTTTTTTCTGCTAAAATGCAGAGAATATTATCAACTTTCTATTTCAATTAATTAATTGATTTATTTTAATTGACAAATAAAAATTGTATATATTTATTGCACACAACAAGTTTTGAAATATATATATAGGGCCGGCCCCATGGCTCACTCGGGAGAGTGCCACGCTTGTAGCACCGAGGCCACGGGTTCAGATCCTATAGAGGGATGGCCAGTGCGCTCACTGGCTGAGTGTGGTGTGGACCACACCAAGCCAAGGGTTATGATCCCCTTCTGGTAAAAAAAAAAAAAAAAAAAAAATATATATATATATATATATATAGATAGATAGATAGATAGATAGATAGATAGATAGATAGATAGATTCTGGAATGGTTAAATCGAGCTAATTAACATATGCATTAACTCACATACTTATCATTTTTTGTGGTGAGAACATTTAAAATCTACTCTCTCAGCAATTTTTAAGAATACAATACATTGTTTTTTTTGTTTTTGTTTGGCAGCTGGCCAGTACTAGAAACCAAACACTTGATCTTGATGTTACAAGGCTGCACTCTAACCAACTGAGCTAACTGGCCAGTCCTGCGATATGCTGTTATTAACTGTAGTCATCACATTTTACAATAGATCTCTTGAACTTATTCCTATAATAGAAATTTTGTATCTTGTGACTATCATCTCCTCAACACCCTCCACACCCCCATCTGCACACCTTGCCTCTGGTAACCACCATTTTACTACTCTCTGCTTCTATGAGTTCAACTTTCTTCGACTTACAACATGCTTTATTTGTGTTTCTATGCCTGCCTCATTTCACTTAACATAATGTCCTCCAGCTTCATTCATGTTGTTGAAAATGACATGATTTCCTTCTTTTTAAAGGCCGAATAGTATTCCATTGTGTATATACACCACATTTTCTTTATCCATTCATCCATTGATGAACACTTTGGCTGACTTCATATCTTGGCTATAGTGAAGAATGCTTCAGTACAGGTTGAAGTGCGGGTACCTTTTCACATACTGATTTCATTTCATTCAGATAAATACCTAGTTGTGAGATTGCTGGATCATATGGTAATTCTATTTTCAGTTTTTTGAGGAACCTCCATACTATTTCCCAAAATGGCTGTACTAATTTACATTCCCACCAAGAGTGTACCAAAGTTCCCTTTTCTCCACATCCTCTCGAACACTTGTTATTTTTCATCTTTTTGATAATAGCCATTCTAAGATGCTGAGCATATATATATATATATATTTTTTTCATATATCTGTTGGCCATTTGTATGTCTTCTTTTGAGAAATGTCTGTTCAAGTTCAATGCCCTTTTAAAAAAAATCTGGTTATTTCTATTCTTGCTATTGAGTTGTTTAAATTCCTCATGTATTTTGGATATTAGCCCCTTATGAGATGTATGGTTTGCAAATATTTTCTCACAATCCATAGGTTGTATCTTCATTCTGTTGATTGCTTTTTTTGTTGTTTTTGGTTATGCGGAAGCTTTTCAGTTTTCTATAATCCCATTTGTCTATTTTTACTTTCATTGCCGGTGCTTTTGGGATCCTATTCAAGAAATTATTACTCAGGTCAATGTCATGGAGTTTTTCCTCTATGTTTTCTTCTAGTAGTTTTATAGTTTTAAGTCCTACAGTTAAGTCTCTAATCCATTTTTAGTTGGCTTTTGTATATGGTGTGAGACAAGGGTGCAATTTCATTCTTTTGAATGTGGATATTCAGTTTTTCCAGCACCACTTATTAAAGAGACTGTCCTTGTCTTATTGCACATTTGCCTGGACACCTTAGTCAAAAATCAATTGACCAGAAGTGTGTGAGTTTATTTCTGAGCTCTTTATCCTATTTTATGCCAGTACCATGCTGTTTTGATTACACTAGCTTTATAATATATTTTAAAACCAGTAAGTGTGATGCCTCCAGCTTTGTTCATTTTGCTCAAGAGATTGCTTTGGTTATCTGGGGACTTCTGTAATTTCATACAAATTTTAGGATTGTTTTTTCTACTTCTCTGAAAAATGACAAAAATTTTGATAGGGATTGCATTGAGTCATAAATTGCTTTGGGTAGTGTGGACCTTAAAATATTAATAATCCAATCTATGAACACAAATATGTTTCCATTTATTGTGTCTTCTTCAATTTCTTTCATCAGTGTTTAATAGTTTTCAGTGTACAGGTTTTTCATCTCCTCAGTTAAATTTATTCCTATGTGTTTTATTTTTTGAAGCTATTTTAAATGAAATTGTTTTCTTGATTTTTTGGATAGTTCATTGTTAGTGTATAGAAATGCTACTGATTTTTGTATGTTGATTTTTGTATCCTGCAACTTTACTGAATTCATTTATTAGTTCTAAGTGTTGTTTGGTAGAGTCTTCAGGGTTTTCTGTATATATGATCATGTTGTTGCAAATAGGGACTATTTAACTTCTTTCTTTCCAATTGCCTTTTATTTCCTTCTTTTGCCTAATTGCTCTGGCAAGAACTCCCAGAACCATATTGAATACGAGTTGTGAAAGTGGGCATCTTTATCTTGTTCTTGATCTTAGAGGAAAAGCGTTAAACTTTTTTCACCATTGAGTATGATATTGGGGTGTTGGTTTTTCATTTATGAAATTTATTTTATTGAGGTACATTGTTTCTATACTTAATTTGTTCAGAGTTTCATCATGAGAGATGCTGAATTTTGTCAAATGCCTTTTCTGCATCTGAGATGATCATATAATTTTTGTCCTTTATTCTGTTAATATGGTGAACCACATTTATTGATTTGTGTATGTTGAACCATCCTTGAATCCCAAGGATAAATGCCACTTGATCATGGTGAATGATCCTTTTGATA
Organism: Galeopterus variegatus; assembly: GCF_000696425.1. Taxonomy (NCBI): domain Eukaryota; kingdom Metazoa; phylum Chordata; class Mammalia; order Dermoptera; family Cynocephalidae; genus Galeopterus; species Galeopterus variegatus. The sequence goes on along the minus strand of NW_007726407.1, from coordinate 574,249 downwards.
TGCTGTTGAATTCAGTTTGCTAATATTTTGTTGAGGATTTTTGAATCTATGTTCACTGGGGATATTGGCCTGCAATTTTCTTCCAGTGTCCTTGTCTGCCTTTGGTAACAGGGTAATGCTGGCCTTGTAAAATGAGTTGGGAGGTATTTTCTTTTCTTCAATTTTTTGGAAGCATTTGAGAAGAACTGATATGAGTTATTCTTTAAATATTTGGTAGAATTCAGCAGTGAAGCCATCAGGTCCCAGGCTTTTCTTTGATGTGAGGCTTACGTCAGTCTCCTTAGTCTTTACTTATTGGTCTGTTTTCAAATTTGCTATTTCTTCATGATCCTATTATTGCATTCCACATATATTAAGAATCTACTATGTTTAGGGCACTGCACTGATCTCTGGAAATAAAGAGTGAATAAATATACAAGAATCCCAAATAAATTATGTAGCTACTCTGCCCTAAAAGAGGGGGCTGTAACTCTCTACTCCTTCATCTTCCTTCCCAAAACCCTTAACTCAAATCTTGCCATGAGAAAAATATCAGACAAATTCCAATAGAGGGGAATTGTACAATATATCTGACCAGTATTCCTCAAAACTATCATGGTCGCCAAAAACATGGAAAGTCAGAGAAACTGTCACACCCAAGAGTAGCCTAAGGAGACATGACCACTAATATAATGTGGGATCCTAGATGAGATCCTGAAACAGAAAAAGGGCATTAGATAAAAACTAAGAAAATCTGATAATGTCTCAGTTAATAATAGCATCAATATCAGCTCACTGAGTCTAACAAATGTTTCATACTAAAGAAAGATGTTAATAATAGGGCTTTTTGTGTGTGTGTGTAAGGGGATAATTGAAATTCTCTGTACTATCTTCTCAATTTTTCTGTAAATCTAAAATTATTCTAAAAAATGAAGTCTATTAAAAAAAGTACAAAAAATTTGGATAAATTATCTCTGTTCTCCTAGAGCTCAGTTGAGGAGAGACCAAAACCAGAAAAAATTATGATACAGCGTAATATATGCTATAATACAGGTTTGAAAAAAGAATATTGGAGCCCCGTCAGGACTGTGAAAAGAAATTATAATCTTTTCTACTGACCCATACCTTAAAATATTTGAATCTCCTGATGCACGATTCACACAAGTACTTTACTCAAAGTTGGCATTCCAATACTTAGGAGAATGATGAAGAAGACAGCTCCCTGTTGTGAAATGACCTAGATGTGGTAGTGATAAATAATTAGAGATAAGTGAAAGTTAACTACTCTCTGTACTACCTCCCTAAAAAGTGAAAGCAAGTTTCTGCTCAAATTCTGCCTTAAATACCTTTATTACTCAAACATTTGATGTTTTGGATGCCCAGTGAAATCCCAAGAATTTGTCCTTTTCTGTGCTTCAATTGCACTCTGCATGAAGTTTTTGAGAGACAATAAAGTGAGAATTGTTTCCCTTAGAGCCAATGGTAGGCAAACAGAATCATTAAAAAAAAAAACTTAAAGGCTGGAAGCTTGACCAGAAAATCCAAAAAGGACTCTGATGGAGTTTGGATATGTTGTCCCCACCAAAACTCATGTGGAAATTTGATCCCTAATGTGGCAGTGTTGGAAACTGATTGAGTCATGGGGGCAGATCCCTCATGAATGGATTAATGCTCTTCCTGGGGGAGGGTGGGGGTCCTGAGTGAGTTCTTGCTCTATTAGTTCCCCGGGAGAACTGGTTGTTTATAGGACCCTGGCACCTCCTCTCTCTCTCTCTCTCTCTTGCTTCCTCTGCCTTGTACCTGCTGGCTGCCTGCAGCTTTTCTGCCATGAGTAGAAGCAGCCTGAGGCCCGTGACAGATGCAGCTGTCTGAGAATCGTAAGCCAAGTAAACCTCTTTTTCTTATAAATTACCCAGTCCCAGGTATTTCTGTTATAGCAACACAGATTAAAACAGACTCCATTTTGAAAGGTAAAGGGTGAAAGGTCACTCGTTCTTTATACCTGGCTCATACACAAATGAGAAGTATCTCTAAAATATTTCAGTCAATACCATTGATTTCACCCACGAAATGAGAGCCGAGCCCGTTACTAAGATCCATCACGCTAGTAACAGAATCCCTAATGTGGACAGAAAGTTAAGCTAGCTGAAGCTCTACTACCAACAGCCTTAGGAGTGTGGCCTTTTTTTAATTTAAAGACAGCTGACCACTCCTGCAGTGTGAATTCCTGATAAGGCAAAGTGAGGGCTAATCTAGCCAGCACACACTTTCATCCTAATATGAATGGTGAACTATTTTAAATTAAATTACACGCACCGTGGCACTTCTTTTCTCCGAGTTATCCTGGTATAATGGCATTGATAGTGCGATTTTACTCCTGGGTCTCAACCGAACCCTGCCACTGTGAGACCTTGGGCAAATCATGTTCCTCCTCTGGGTCCCGGTTCCGTTCTCTGAAATGAGGGCACTGGGTTAGGACTCTCTGGTTCTTTCCTTGCGTATAATCCGTGAGCTAGGTGTGCTCTAGCTGAAGTAGAGGAAAACCGTAAGTGTACATGTAGCGACACTAGCTTTAATCGTACCCTCCTTGAGTGATCAACTGTTAGTATTAGACAAGTAAGTAATGTTTAGGATTGCACTTCCCCCCCCCCCATCTTTCAGTGTCGTACGCTTTCATAAGGGAATCTATAGGTTTTAGTCATACTACTGTAGACTTAAGTTACAGCAGTTAAAAAAAAAAAGCCCCAAGGTAAAAATACTAACCACTTACGGGGATTACCTCGTCGGTCCTCGGACCCACTAACTCTGCCTGCCTTCTGTCAGGGTTGGTTTCAGAGCGGATGGTGCTCTCTGTTCAGCCTTAAAACGCGGCAAATCTAAGTCACGTTTCCAACAGCAGTCACCATATTTCCTCATGTTTCCCATTTGGTCTTTAAAAAAAAAAAATCCCGAATGTAGCATTTTCTTATAAAATTCCCTTGAATGATTCTTTAAGCTCCAAGCGTATGTGGGGACGCTCCAGGGACCGCCCCACGATGTTCCCTCCTCCTCCTCCCAAAAAGAAGTGGCGGAGCTGGGGGCGGCCTGGCGCGGCGCGGTTCGCACCTGAGCGGCCGGGGCTCCCGGAGCCGGGCGGGCGCTGGAGGGCGAGGCAGCGCCCCGTTCTCGGCCACGGTCGCGCAGGGCCGAGGGGCCCGGCAGGAGGAGCGTGTGCGCCCGCCGCCTGACCCTCGCCTCGCACCCCGCGTGGGCACGTTTCTCCTCAGACATCCCAAGTCGCCTTAGGCTCCCGCTCCTTCCCCTGGGAAGACTCGTGGGTCCAGCCCGGAGCTCTCTCCGCTCCACCCCGGGAGGCTCTCGCTGCCCTTCCGCCTCCCGCGCGCCCAGGTGTCCCCGCAGCCCTCGGCCCCTCCGGCCCGCGCCTCCCGGCCCTGCGGGTCTCCGGCGCCTGGGCGATATCCTGTATTTCCTAAACAAACAATAACCGTGGGAGTTCACCAGCACATGGCCAGCCCTAAAAGAAATCCTCAATGGAATCCTGCATCTGGAATTCAAAAAACAATAATCAATTCCATGAGTACATAAGAAAGGACAAAACCCATAGGTAAAACAAAAATGCAAACAAGAAAGAGAAAGAAACTATGTTTTATCACCTCAAAAAACCAACACTGGGGCCAGCCCGGTGGCGCACTGGAGAGTGTGCCGCTTGGGAGCACGGCGGCGCTCCCGCCGAGGGTTCGGATCCCATGTGGAGACCAGTTCCCACTCGCGGTGCGGATGCAACACCGAGGGTTGCGATCCCATTGCCGGTCCCTGGTACGGGCGCGAAACCGAGGGTTGCAATCCCGTTACCGGTCAGTAAAAAAGATGAAAAGGAAAAAAAAAAAAAAACCCAACACTAAAGACAAAAAATAAGGCGCACCGACCGGTTCCGCCATGCCTGCCGCTCTCGCCGACATCTCCTCCTCCGGCGCCTGCCGCGGCCGGTAAGTCCCTGCTGGAGGAGCAGCGGCGATCCCCGAGTCAACTTTCAACCCCCCCTTTGCTTTCTGCCTCGCCATTCTCTTCTCCTCCTCGAAAGATGGCTGTTTGGAGAAGGGGGAGAAGTTAGGGAGTCGCCGGCGCGGGGCGAAGGAGGGCGCGACAGCCTCAGCAGGAGCGGGCGGAGGTGAGTGGCAGCACGGCCGGGTCCCCGGCTGCTGCTCCGGGAAAGCCCTGGGAATTGGGGGCCACGGGTCCTGTGTATGCGCCGCTGTATTCCCTGCCTGGGTTCCTCAGGTTAACAGCATCTCAGTCCGGACTCCGATTGCACTTGGCTTGCATCTCGCAACCCAGAGGTTGGTGGGTTTAAGGGAACCTTTGTCAGAAGTTGGGTGCCAGGTGATCATTTAGCTGCATACCCTGCCATTTGGCTAGGCAAGCCGAGGCGAGGGGTCAGTGGCGTGATTCTTCCCTGCCCTCGAACACACACCCGGTTAATGTTGGAGCAGAGCTGTGAATGAAAAGTTTGTCCCGCCAACGTGTTGCTTGAGGGGAGCAATGCTTAGTGGGGGTACCTTTGATGTTTCCTGGGGGACTTCAGCTTTGAGTCTATATATCAGAATACCGGGTTTTAAGAAAAGTTAAGGAGGCTGGGGGATGGGGGTTAAAGCACTTCCTTGGCCAGTGGAAGGAGAATGACGAATTGTAAGCTTATTAAGGTAAACTGGTTAATGAAACGCCACCGAGGGTGTCACAGTGGGGACTAGAGGGAGCGGAGGGCGGGGGCGTTCCCTGAGCGACTAGCGAGCAGCGTTTGTTTGGCTTTGAAGCTGTCGCCCGCTTGTCCGCAGTGAGAGATGCTGGTGTCAGAGGCCTGTGTATCTGTGGTGTGATAGAGTGGGACCGAGCTGCTCTCCAGATCCGAGGCGCGGTGGCCTGCGGCGGGGAGCCGAGGATGCAGTTCATGTGATGAGGACTGGGAAAATTCTCTAGTGAGTCTTCTGTGTTCTAATTTAAGGAGGATCTGTCGCGTTTGTTTTCCCTGCCAGGGAGGTGTGTGTAATCTCCTAAAAGGAACTTTTAGACTAAGTTACTATAGCATTTTGAAATCAGTGGGAAATGAGATATCTACATATACCCCGTTATGCACGAGTATTGTATGTGTGTGTGTGTGTAAAATATGGGAGTGGTGTAAGAAGGGCTTAAAAAGTTCAACTTCTAGCAGAAAAGAAAGTGAAGAGTTAATTTTTTCCCTCCCCAAATGGTATAACAATGCTTATACAACTAAATACTCCTGGTTTGCTGAGATTTCTCATAAAGAATGAGATTTAGGAATTAAAAGTATTCGGAGCACAATCATGTTTTAAAATCTTGCAGGCATTATTGCAATCTAGGAAAAGGGAGTAAGTACATAGAAAATCTATATTAAAGAAAAAATTTTAAATCTTTGGAAAGAAAACCTTTTGACACATGAAAAGATCTGGATTTTATTTTCTGATGTTCCAGAAATCTTTTTAATCTTGTAATTAATAACTGCACAGAATAAGTTGCAGTTAATAAATGAGGACAATAAAAAGTCATGTTTGGGAAGGGTATCTCTTGAATTTCTCCTAGGAACTTTGATGTTTATTATGGAAATTATCATGACTGAAAATTTGTGGTTTAATATATTTACCTTTTATCACAGATAATTAGTCCTCCTTATCCTTTTAAGCCACTGTTCCAGTTCGGACCAATTTAATTTCCCAGACATCAAGTCATTAATGTACCTGCTGGAAACCATTCATATTTAAAATGCTTAATAATAATATTGTATTTCCAAAAGAACATAATTTCATCGGTTGTAAAACTCGCTTGTAATTTATTCTCATCCATTTTGTTCGAATGGAGCCCATCTCAAGAAAAACAGCATTTTCTGGGAATGTGTCATTTTCTGTGTCAGAAAAAGCTAACATTTTCATATATGTTTCAGCTACAAAGCAGGTGCATGTACGGTAGGAATCCTGAGTCTGTCCTTTGATAGGCTGCCAGTTACAGGGAGAGAGATGCTTTCTCAGCTCTGTTGGTGGATTGATCATCTTCACTGCAGAATGGACACAATTAAATGCATATAAGGTGGTGTAGAAGAAAGTGGAGAGTTTTAAATTAAGTACCTGTGTATGGGGAGGAGACAGTTTTCACCTCAGTCTTCCTGTTCCTCTCCCTCTGTAATTCAGTGTATTAACCTGGTCTTCATTGGAAAGTTGAACCCAAGGGAATTTTATAAGTGGAGTAGAGAGTGTTTGCTATATACTAAGCTGTCATTTTCTGTAAAACAAGTGATTGATTTTCTGAAATTAGAGGTAATTTTATACATGGGTATAGATTTTATGACTGACTCTTTTGTGACCAAATTAACTATATCCACTATTATAGTAGAAAGAATTGCTTTATGAAGTTAATATACTATATCTAAATAATTAATTATTATATATGTATGGGATATAGATTAAGTTCTATTTGAGGTTTTAAAGAGTTTTAAATCTTAAGGCCAACTACCAGGTAAAAACCTGCTTAATTAACTTGTTTAAATGATCCCCATAATTCAGATTTTTATTAATATCTGCATCTAAAGATGTTTCAGGTTTTTATAGCTTTCATTTATTTTCATTAGGATAGTTTACTTGAATTTGCTTAAATATTACAACATGTTATAATTTACACCCGCTCAGTGGGGAAGGCGTAGGTTATTCTTAAATAGAGATATGGAGAAATAGCTAACAAGGAGAGTCATTTGAGAAACATATGGACATCATAAAATCCTTCTGTATGGAGCATCTGTACCTTCTCATTAGTGAAATATTGTAGTTATAGACACTTTTTTTGTTATTACATCCAAACATGGCTTTTTATTTTCGCTCCAGTGGATTTTTTTTTTTTTTGTTTTGAAATATACTTTGTATTATTGTTGAAGTTGGTGGGGGCTTTTATTACTTGAAGCTCTTTCCTTTCAATGGCATCGTACTTAATTTTTATTGAACACATCATAGATATGTACAGTCGTTTTCTAGCTTATTATCATAACTCCTACATTTCTTGATGATTCCTGAAGACATTGGAGAGACAGGTAGGATGACATATTGTTCTCATTTTAGGAAGGAGGCAGCAGGCACACGTCTATATTTCCTGTATTCTAACCACAAGAGCAAGCTGCTTCCATGGCTATCTTATGGCAACTTCATAAATTTATATATTCCTAGATTTTTAAAATGTTCATCTTTATAGATGTGCAGATCAGATTTTAAATTGGTCAGTATAGTCATAAGGGGATGGGTCCTTACTGTTACCTGCTGACGAGGGAGAACTGACTCGAACAGCTAGTGCTGAAACAAGCACACACACAAACCTCTGAGGTGTATCCATTCCTGCAGTCAATCCAGAACCCACATATTGCTCTGCCCCCACTGGCCTCACCTTATGAACCACATACTGCCATTTTACTGATCAAAGCAGCCCCTGAAGTTTATCAGCACAGTTGTCAAGCTTGAGGATCATCAGCCTCACTGGTGAGAGAACTCAGAACTGGTTTTTGGGAAGAGAGAGTATTGACAGAGGACACCAATAGAGTGTCCATTCCTGAGCCAGTCAGTATCAGTCACGGATCTCATTCTAGGTATCAGGACACCATTTTTCCCTTATTAGCTCTGCTTCTTTGGCTGAACTTAAGACATTGAAGTGAACAGAGGGTTTATGGAGTTATCTAGTCATTTCTGCCCATGTAGGCTTCATAGCTGGATAAATCAGATCTTAAAAAAATGAAAAAGGACATCAACTTATTCATCTTTTTCTTCATCTCACCAAATTCCTTCTCTTTCAAATCTCACCAGAATTTTTCAGGATAATTGCCCACATGATGTGTGACAGCCAAGTTGATAGACTTCTGATATTGTATTATTAGATTCAAAAGTAGAATATATTAACTGGGATGCAGAAGAAAGCATTGCGGTTTTATAGAAAATGGTAATATGTAATCTTATGGAAGCATGCACATATTTGATGAAAATACTTTTAGCATTTTTGAATAAGCAGTCAGTACCAGGAGCTCTTTATTAAGTTAAATATATTTTTTAACTATCCCTTTCCCTAAATATATAGTGTATAGGAGCTCATCCAAAGCATTTTAAATGTGAAATGCTGAAAAAAAATGTGAGTATTCAACTGTGGTTTGCTTTTTACCATAATGAATTCTATTCAGAGCCTCAAAGAGAGGAAAACTCCTATTCAATCCATTATTGGCCACACCAGAGAGTATATCACAGTGCTGGTAAGACTGAGGAGAGTTGCAGTTTCAGGAAATGGTGCTCTCTTCCCATTTCTACAGAAGCTGTGATGAGAAGGAGATGGTGTGGACTGGTCTAGTTCAAGTGGAATAGTGATCAGTGGAGTTTGAAATGGCCACTGAAAAAAGGGTAAGATTTGGTAGACTGTATTATTCAGGGTATTTAGTAGCAAGTCATGGAAACTAACATTCATTAATTAAGCATCAATTAAATTTATTAGAGGATATTGATAGTATTCATTTTCTATTGCTGTGTAACACAAATTTAGCAGCTTGACACAACACACATTTATTATCTCAGTTTAACTGCTCAGGAGTCCATACATAGTTTGACTCGGTCCTCTGCTCAGGGCTTTCATCAGGTGTTAGCTAGGGCTGCAGTCTCATCAGAGGCTCAGTTGGGAAAATATCTGTTTCTAAGCCTCCTTGTGGTTGTAGGACTGAGGTCTCCAATTTCTTGCTGGCTTGATTATATTATGATCAATGTATATATCATAATATAATCAAGGGAATGACACCTATCACCTTTGCCATATTCTAGCCATAATTCTACCTGAACTTAAGGTGGGAAGGGAACTCTACAAGCACATGACTTATTGTAGGTCACTTTAGGTTGTGTCTACCACATTGACTGGCTCATAGAATCTCTAATCTAGTGAATGGTCCTGGCACAGAAGCCATTCAATCAGAAACAAAGCTCCAAATCACTCTGCAGAACAGATCCTGTGAAATACTGTTGTTGCTGTTGCTGGCACAGCAGCTTCTATAGTGGAAGGTGGGTTCTGTATCATAAAAGAGAGGATTCTCCATATATAATAATAGGGTTCAGTTGCTCATGGCAATAAAGAATAATAGGTGTCCACTGCTGAGGGAAAGAAGAAGAAAAAACATAAGCAAATGATTTCTTAATGAAATGTTCAAGTTCTTGATCAGGCTAGGCATGATAACCATCTGGAGATGGGATTGAATTGAAAAGTGGCTGGAGTCATGCGACTCCTTGGAAAGAAAGTTTTTCCAGGATTTAGGAGAGTGATGGTAGTGAGACCCCTTTTAAGAATTGTGGTGGTAAGGAGTAGAAGCCTTTTAAAAGATGAGTCACTAGCACATATATTAGTCTAGGGATTGACTTGATTAGTCCCTAATATATTCCACATGCAAAAATCTTTTAAGGGACTTGTCCTATCAATCCTAGCAGGGAACCAGTGCTGTGATTTGGAGGCCCACAGCAAGGCCTTCCCTCATTTTATAGGGACAAAACAGAGCCAAGGACCACTGCAGATCCACTGTACCATATCTGTGATCTGGTGACTGTGGGATGCTATGTAGGGAGCAAGTCATGGAAACTAACATTCATTAATTAAGCATCAATTAAATTTATAGGGGCAGGTGGGGAATGAAATGTTCAAGTTCTTGATCAGGCTAGGCATGATAACCATCTGGAGATGGGATTGAATTGAAAAGTGGCTGGAGTCATGCGACTCCTTGGAAAGAAAGTTTTTCCAGGATTTAGGAGAGTGATGGTAGTGAGACCCCTTTTAAGAATTGTGGTGGTAAGGAGTAGAAGCCTTTTAAAAGATGAGTCACTAGCACATATATTAGTCTAGGGATTGACTTGATTAGTCCCTAATATATTCCACATGCAAAAATCTTTTAAGGGACTTGTCCTATCAATCCTAGCAGGGAACCAGTGCTGTGATTTGGAGGCCCACAGCAAGGCCTTCCCTCATTTTATAGGGACAAAACAGAGCCAAGGACCACTGCAGATCCACTGTACCATATCTGTGATCTGGTGACTGTGGGATGCTATGTAGGGACATGGGAGTGTATTGAACATAGCCCATTCTCGAAGCCCTGTGCAGGAACAATTTTATCTAATCTATATCTCAACTCTGGCATCTTAATTCATATTTCTTCAGTTCTGCCTCCCTTCCATCAACCCCCGAGTAAATGGAGACTTTGGAGGGTTAAATACCTTGCCAAGGGTCGTTCAGCTAGGGGTGGCATCAAGATTTGAATCCAGGTGTGATTCCCAAGGCCACCATCTTGTAGTACACATTCCATACTCACAAGCAGTGAGTGAAGTTTCTAGGAAAAAAGCCTATTACTCACATTGAAGTGAATGTCAGTGCCACAATTGCTTTTGGGTTTCATCATTCATCTTGAGAGAACTAGATACTGGAAGATGTGAGTTAAAGAGACGAGTGAGAGAGTGTGCTGTATCATGCCTTCTTTTATTTTCCCGGTAGGAAGTACAGATTGTAGGTCTCTTAGATCTAAAAGTAAGAATGGGGAGTGGAGGTTGTGCATTTTTATTTCAACTTACCTTTTTTGTTAAAATCAAAAACTCTGTGTCTCCTTTTCTCACCAATATGTAGATTTCTACTATTAAATTAAATCAGGAAACATTGTGAATTCTTATTGCCTCTTTGGCAATAGGGTCTTTCTATAGCTTTTCAGTAGATGCCAATGTTTTGATCTTGAAAAGTCTATTGAGACATTCTTCCTTTGTTCATCTATTACTCAGTCCGTCTTTTTACTCTGTGGTGCCTCTGAATTCTATTCATAGATATTCTACTTTCTTCTTCTGTTTTATGTACTTAAATCTCTTCTTTAAATGGACCGAATTCCATTGATCAGAATCATTGGCCCAGATCCGCATGCTGCTCTACTGAAAAATACAAGCTCAGTGTGGAATCCGGCAAGTCTCATCTATCTTCTGTTAATTTTACTGAGTTGTACTTGACATCCCAGCATAGTTTGAGGAAGCCTCTAAGATTTCCCTGGGTATTTGAGTCAAATGTAAACATTTTAAACTGAATACCTCAAGGAAGTATTCAGCTGTCTTACTGGATTGTGTTAGGTCAGGTGCATTTCTATGGACCACTCCACTGTGGCCAGATAGATGGAGTACTGTGATTGCCCCACATGGGTTCAGGTTCTACCCTTCTAGAATAGTACTGTTCACAAAGAGCAGAATCATGAGCCACCCCCAGCCTGATTGGGGATGACTGTAATAACCTATTCCAGAGCACACTCCGGCTCAGGAAATTTTCAAATAAACTTATTTCTTCATATAGGTTTTAGGTTTCCTAAACTAGCCTGGGCCAGATTTGATTCTCAAAGCTCAGGCTCCTTAGCATGACACCAATTCTTTCACAGTCTGGACCTAGCTTATCTTTATTACCTTCACATTTTTAACTGTTGCCACCACTCCTTGCCCTATACCCAGTAAGTCATTAAGGATTTAAATCCTAAGCTTAGAGTTAGCAAATAGTTTGGATTTTAGATATATCGGAACACCCAGCCTGAGAAAATAAATCAACATGTAAAGAAAAGTCAAGGTGTGTGTGTGTGTATGTGTGTGTGTGTGTGTGTGTGTGTGTGTGTGTGTGTGACACTGGATAGAAAGAGGAGAAATTTGTCTGAACAAGTTGAAAGAATAGTGGAACCATAAAGAATAAGACAAAGAAGACAGAGAGTAGAGTAGGTTTTAAAAGGAAAGATGATTCCATTACAGAGATGATTTTCAGTTTCTGCATCCAGTTATTCTTGAGGCTGATTCTACCATTGTTTTTTCTGGGATTACATTCTGCCCCTTGCAGTCAAAAGAGTTCTGAATAGCACAGGTTTCTTCAGCCTACCACTCTCAGTGTGTTTTCTGAACCTACTAGCAGTGGTCATCTTGTTGCCAAAATCACTCCTCGGGTTTTATTTGGGGAGCATGCCCATTAGGCAAATCACTTCTCTGGGGGTTTTATTTGGAGAGTGTGCCCGTTAGGAATCTGTACCTTCTCCACTCTAACTTTTCCTCTAGGCTTGATTTATGTCCCACCCCTTTGGTGATGCTTCCTTTGATTACTGCAACTTAACATTTCTTGCTCTCCTCTGAATTCCATAGTCTTAGGACTATGGCTGTCCTCACAGGCTTACAAATTGAATTCTGGTATTCACTGATTGAGAAAATTCATGATAAAAAAGGCTACCATGTGAGTTGTCTTTAAAGGAATTTGCATTTTATTACCCAGAACAGCATCTTTATACTTTTAAAATATAGCAGTTTATTTAATACTCAGAATGATTTACATATGTATTTGTAGTCTCTTTGCATAGATCCATGGCCACCCCCACTCCCATGCCTAGGTAGAAAGGAGGACAGGGAGGGTTTGCCTTCCTAATGAGCACCCTCTCCAAAACGTCACAGGAAGAATGGGCTGATTTTGACCAAGTCTGTACAGTACGAACTTAAGTTATTTTTTATTAAACATTTTACATAAGTATGTAGGAACATAAAATATAAATACTTTTGCTTATAGATTTCGTAAATTATAAAATCAAAACCAATGAACAAATATTAAATGAACAGAACTGATGAAATTAAAAGAAACAGCATTGAATTATGCAACAAATAATGTTGTATTGTTGAAATTGTGTTGCTACTGTTGGAACTAAGAGTATAAAGGTGTAGACTCAGATTCTATTTGTACTTAATCTGTTTATGTTTTAGATCAATACAAATGCAGAATGTGTCCTTTTAAAAGTAGATTAAAAACAAACAAACAATAGTAAGTTCAAGGCTTGATTTGCTGGTGCAAGGTAATCAGACTTTATATATGACCAAAGTTCTAGCAGTAAATAATTCTCAAGTGTCAGTTTTAATGAGATATCATCTTAGAACTCCATAATGTCTTTTTGTTCTCTTGAAAAAAAATTAATTAGCATTGTGGTGTTACTGAATTCTAAATCAAATGTGTAGACTATATCCAAAGATTGCTGGAATGGAGAACAGATTGTATAGAAACTGCACAGGGAGAGGATGTGTGCATTACCTTCATGCTCAACGTGATGATGATTTTAACCACTAGAGAGGAGGTACTTTTGGGTGTACTACGATGTGTTCTGCAATGACTCAATTCATCTTCACTTTTTCTCTAATCAGACTTCATTTGTTTAACAAACTGTATATTATTTGGCCTTCACCTAGGACATGTATGATTGAAAAAGCAAACAATGGAATGAAAATTCAGTAGCAGTATTTCGTTTTAAGATGCTTATTCAGAAATTAATTAGAATAAATGTATATTTTATTTTAATTTTTTGATAGATTATGCTATTTATTTATTTTGTTTTTTATTTTTAATTTATCACTATACAATGTAGTTTATTTTCAGGTCCCTTTACCAATTCCTCCATTTTCCCCTTCCCTCTTCCCCCTCCACCCCCATCAATATTGTATCTGTTCAATTATCTTAAGTTCAAGGAATTAAAAAAAAAAGACACAACAATTACAATATGTATGTTTTAGATTATCATCCCAATGAAAACCAAAATGGAAAAAAAATTCCATATCAGACTTATGAATATCCAATTTGCAGTACATAGTTAGAATTTGCCACTTAAAACATTTTACATTTTACTCCACATTGTATGTCATTAACTAGATTGTAAACTCTTCGAGGGCAGAGAGAACATGCTTACTGGTTTTTGCTTTTTTCCACAGCACTAAGTGCATTTCTTACAGTTGGTACCCTACAAGTGTTTGCAAATTGACTAATTATTTATATGTTATTTCCTATTGCACTGTGAGCTACTTGAGGGCAGGGACTTTTTTTTTTTTTTTTCTAGTTGAGTATACATATTCAGGGGGCAAGAGCTTACCATCACCACCTGTGCCAAGATGTGGTGAGCAAATCAATGCCATCAGCATGCCCACCACCTCAAATTGCAATTATTCCCCATGTCCCACACTAAACCTCTCCCCACTGTCCTTCTCCCTCTCACCACTCCCCCACCCCAGCAACCCTAGGTCTGTTCTCTCTCTCTGCAAGTTCAATACAGCACTGTTGTCTTTCTTTCATTCTTTCTCTCTTAACTCCCACTTATGAGTGAGAACATGTGGTATTTTTCCTTCTGTGCCAGGTTTATTTCACTTAACATAATTTTCTCCGGGTTGTTATTGAGAGGTATTGTTTTACTCCTGCTATTTTATTGCTTTTGGTTAGATGATTTAAATATCTTTTATTCCTTTCTTCCCTTTTTATTATTTATCTTTGATGTTCTTGGTTTTTTGAGGTGATAAGATTTTTTCCTTTTTCTTTCTCATTGCATTTGTGTTTGACCAGTGTTTATTTTCTTTCTTATGTGTTTGTGGTAATAATTATTGTTTTGCAGGTTGTAGATGCAGGATGCCCTTGAGAATTTCTTGCAGGGCTGGCTGTGTGTTGATGAACTCCTGGAGTTTTTGCTTGTCTGTGAAATACACTATTTCTCCCTCATTTCTGAAGGATAGACTTGCTGGATATAGTATTCTTGGCTGGAAGTTTTTTTTTTTTTTTGGTGTGTGTGTGTGTGTTTAGTATTTTGACTATGTCATCCCATTTTCTTCTTGCCTGTAGAATTTCTGTTGAGATGACTGCTGTTAATGTGATGGGAGTTCTCTTGTGAATGACTTGACACTTTTCTCTTGCTGCTTTTAGGATTCTCTCTTTGTCTTTGAGCTTTGCCAGTTTGACTATGTGTCTTGGAGAGTATCTCTTTGGATTGAATCTGTTAGAGGATCTTTGAGCTTCCTGGGTCTGAAAGTGTGTGTCTCTTTCTATATCTGGAAAGTTTTCCATTATTATTTCATTAAGTAGATTTTCAATGCTGTTACCTTTCTTCTGCCCTTCTGGAACACCCATAATTCAGATGTTTGTGTGCTTAAGGTTGTCAGCTAGCTTTCTTAGATTTTCTTCATTTTTTTGACCATTTTTTTCTGGGATGCAGTTAGTTACATGGACACAGTTTGTTCCTTTCAGATCTTGCTTTTAAGATTAGTTTCTGAGTACTCTACTCAACACCTCATGAATTATGAGGTTTTCTAGTTTGGCTGGTGGGATTAGGCACAATTCCCGTATTGTGTGAGTACTGTTCCCACTAATCCTTTCAGGTGGTTCTTTCCTTGGACTTGGGTTGCTTCCCCATATGCATGTGCTGATCAGTACTATGCTGGATATCTAGGGATGTTCCTCTGTAGATCTCTGGAGATCTCTATATGTTCAGTTCTCTTCTCTCCAGTACTCTGTCCTGTGATTTCTAGGTGCCCTGATCTCCCTTGTTTCTCAGATCCATCTCCTCAATTCAGGGATTGTGCAAGGCTCTGCCTGGGTTTTCCTTTCATGAGCCATGGTCTGCAAGCTGGACAGTCATAGGGCTGGCTCTTGTAATCAGTTTCCCATATCTTAGGGTTCAGCTTATATGTTTCCCATTCTCAAGAGTTATTGCCTGGTATTCAGGATCTCAAAAACTGTTGTTTCATATATTTTGAACAGAATTTTTATTTTGATATTAGGTACTAATGTCTGCTGATATTTAGAATAGATTTCAAATTTATTAAATTCTTAAAAATGTCTTTGAATATTTCTTCTCTCCTATTGATTTCTTCGGTTATCTTGACCTTTTACCCTTTCTGGTAAAGAAGAAGCATGAAAGAGCATCATCTGCATTTAAACATATTAGAACTCAATCCTTATATCAAATGTAATCCCACCATTACAATTTCCACAGCTGTTCCCAAAATGCATGAAACCAATATAACAGGACTGTCCATTAAGAAAGGCAGGGCTGGGTTCCTGCAAGTGCCCATGATCTTTTATGCAACTTGTGGGTCCTCTAGAGCAAGACTTAGATTAAAATTCCTTGTACTTATATTGGGCCTTGGTAATGGATATATTTACATATATTGTCTCATTTAATTCTTATAAGAACACTGACTCTAGTAAAGTATAATGGTTATAGAGGCTACCTATGCAGATAAATTGAAATAAGCTCTGCTGACAAGCAGAAATACTTTAGAATTTTCTACTCAGTTTTTATTTACTGCTAGAGATGTAATAGTTGTCTTATATGGCAGAATTTTCATGCACAGATCTCAGCATAGAGACTTGCCTTTCATTCATTCTTTTAGTCTAACTTAGTAGTTCCCAAACTTGCTTGTACATCAGCATTTCTATTTTGGGTGATACACACGAAGGACTGTTAAATATACTGTGTTCCCCTTTATAACATATCCTGTAACATTTTTTCTTTATTATTGGCTTTGAACAATTTGGTTGTGTTGTGTATTGGTATAGCTTTCTTCATGTTTCTTGTACTTTGCGTTCATTGAGTATCTTGGACTTGTGAGTTTGTTGTTTCCATTAAATTTGAAAAAAATTTTAGTCATTATTTCTTCAGATTTTTTGCGGGGTTTCCCATCTCCTTTTTTTCCTTCAGAATCTCCAGTTGTATATGTTAGGACCACTGATGCTCTGTTTATTTTTTTATTCTTTTTTTCTTCATGTGTTTCATTTTGGATAGTCTCTATTGCTGTCTTCAGGTTTGCTACCAGTAATCACATTTAGTGTGTTTTTCATTTCAGACATTTGTAGTTTTCCTATCTTCGAGTTCAGTTTGGGTGTTTTAAAAATCTTCTTTGTCTTTGTTTAACCTTTTGAACATGTAGAACAGATTTATAGTAATAGTTTTAATGACTTAGTTTGCAAATTCTAACATCTTTGTCAGTCTTGTTTGGTTGATTTTTCTCCTTGCTGTGGGTTATATTTTCCTACTTCTTTGCATGCTTGGTAATTTTTGATGGATGCTAGACATTGTGATTTTTACCTTGTAAGGTGCTAGATATTTTTATATCACTATAAATCTTCTTGACCATTTTTTTCTGGGATGCAGTTAGTTACATGGACACAGTTTGTTCCTTTCAGATCTTGCTTTTAAGATTAGTTTCTGAGTACTCTACTCAACACCTCATGAATTATGAGGTTTTCTAGTTTGGCTGGTGGGATTAGGCACAATTCCCGTATTGTGTGAGTACTGTTCCCACTAATCCTTTCAGGTGGTTCTTTCCTTGGACTTGGGTTGCTTCCCCATATGCATGTGCTGATCAGTACTATGCTGGATATCTAGGGATGTTCCTCTGTAGATCTCTGGAGATCTCTATATGTTCAGTTCTCTTCTCTCCAGTACTCTGTCCTGTGATTTCTAGGTGCCCTGATCTCCCTTGTTTCTCAGATCCATCTCCTCAATTCAGGGATTGTGCAAGGCTCTGCCTGGGTTTTCCTTTCATGAGCCATGGTCTGCAAGCTGGACAGTCATAGGGCTGGCTCTTGTAATCAGTTTCCCATATCTTAGGGTTCAGCTCATATGTTTCCCATTCTCAAGAGTTATTGCCTGGTATTCAGGATCTCAAAAACTGTTGTTTCATATATTTTGAACAGAATTTTTATTTTTTTCAGGCAGGAGGTTAATTCCAGTCTCTTTTACTCTATTTTAGTTGGAAGTGGGTGTCTCCCACCCATTCCTTTTCTCTTCCATGTAAAATCTTGTTGGTCAAGATAATTTTGTAGACCACTTAACTATTAAATACTCAATTTCATGCAGTTTATTGTGCTAGTCTACCTCCTTCTTTTCAGTATTTTCCATATTTTCTTTAATGAATACTTTGAACTATAAACATATTTTTAAAATTTGTTTCATAGTCAATTATGTCCTCTATTATGCTTGATGATTTTATCACTGCCCTAGCCATTCAGAACCATTCTTTAGGCAAGCCAGTCATAAATTTAACAAGTTAAATTTGTTGAACATAATAATTTACATACTTTTGAGTGGATAAAAGATGCTACTCTAGGAAAGTACCATGTTTTTAAAGAAGGATGGAAGCCAAGTAGCTTTGAAATAATATACTCTTGAATTTAGTAGATGTGAACGATCATAAAACAGCTCATAAATTACTGTATTTTAGGTTGGATCACTTTTTATGGATTGTTCCTCTTTTATATTCATTTAGGATGTTCTACAGTTCATGGATGGCTTTTAAAATGTTTATATGTCAAGCAGTAATGAACTGTGTGCTGGCGCATTATTTTATTTTTGATCCTCTCTCATATTTGAATGATAAAACATAGTTCTAAAAAATAAAAATAAAATATAGTACTGTGAACTAATATGAGAGTAAAGTGTCAAAATTCAGGAGCACATCTTGCTATAGTGAATACATCTTGTTACTTGAAGAGTTTTACTAAAAAATAAAAATAAAATATAGTACTGTGAACTAATATGAGAGTACAGTGTCAAAATTCAGGAGCACATCTTGCTATAGTGAATACATCTTGTTACTTGAAGAGTTTTCTGGCAGTAAGGGCACAATTGACTGTGAAAATTTAAAAGAATCCTTGAGGTGGTATAGTTCCATATGCTGTGGGAATATGTCAATGGTTTTTTAATTTTGTAATTTGAGTTTTTAATGTAGTCTTTTGAAAGCTAGTTGTTAAGCATAGCAAGAAGACTAGAGATGCTTTAGAATTCTCAGGAAAATAATTTTGTAAGAACAAATTAAAATTAACTTTGACTTTCTTCGGCACTGTCATAAATATCAGCACCATGAAGCCAAAAATTGTGGTGATGTTACATTGCTATGTTTCCAATATTTAAGCATAAAGGTTAGGCTAGTTTTATATCTTTTGCAAAATTAAACCAAAATCTAAATAATTTATAGAATTCGAAGAACGGAATCTTAAAAAATTAAATACTGCTCTGTGGCAGAGACTATGAGTTATTTCGCAGTATCCCTTTTCCCCATTGTCTTTAGACATAAAGCCCCTGAATTTTGGCTGGGGGCAAACCCCTACAGAATAAAGATGACATTTCTTAGCCTTCCTTGCAACTAAGAATTTATGATGTGGCTAAATTCTGGCCATAGGATGTAAGCAGAAGTGACTTGTGCAACTTTCAGATGGGCCATTAAAGGGCAGGGGTATGCTGTCTCCTTTCCATTCTTGTTTGCTCGAATGTGGATATGAGGGTGGACTATCTTAGATCTTGCTAAGGAGGCCAGCACTCTAAGGATGGCGGAGGAACATGATTTTTTTAAAAAAGGCCTGGGACAATGATGATGACTTCTTGAAGCAGAGTTGCTGTAACAGCTTGGAGTCTTCTCTGACCCTCTGTTATTTTGAGTATGTCACATACAGCCAAGCTACATACAATTTTTCCATATTTTTAATTTGTTTATAAGACATGTTAATAGTTGCTTTTTATAACTGTAAACTTGAAAGCACCAAGTGGTCGTGAATCATAGATATCTAAACTTTTTCAAAGGACCTCAGTTTTTAAAAACTGTGCCAGTCCGATACCTATCAACTGAGGAGGACAATACAATGAAACCTATGTGGCTCTTCTCTGAGAAATTTAAATAAAGATTTGAGGCACATAATCTTTATGCTGACTTTTGAAGAAAACAAGGTTTGGGAGGACAGTCAAAGCAAAATTATTTAGCTTTCTACTTTGCTCATAATTACCAAATATTTTTCTGTTTTCCTGTATTTTGTATTTCTTAGTTGTCATATCCCAAAGTCCGTTTTTTAGTTCCCATTGTGAAATAACTCCCTGTGCATTTCACTAACTCCCTTTTGGAAATTATCATCTGTGGGCCTCTGGCATATCACATTCTTACAGTTTCCTCTTCCTCTGCTTTTCCCCATCTCCTTTATGGGATCCTCTTCAATCCACCCCTTCAATGTGGGCATGTTCTGATTCTTGGTTCAGTTTTCCCTTTACTCTGTGTAAGGGAGATCACACACTGGCAGCCTGTGGACATGTTTTGTTGATAATGCACAGCTTAAAAAAATATTGAATTAATTGGCAATATTTAAAAATCAGGATATTTAACATAAAATCCAGCTTTTGGTTTTTCTTGAACAAGAAGAAGATCTGACTATACTGCACCTACATTCCGTATAGCATCAGGTGGCTGGAGCTGAGTTGTAGCTGCCTCCTTTAGATGAGACATGTTCTTTCTTTTTTGTTATGGTTCCCTATTACTTACATCTTGTGTGTTTTATTTATTTTCATTATCGTATAGCATCAGGTGGCTGGAGCTGAGTTGTAGCTGCCTCCTTTAGATGAGACATGCTCTTTCTTTTTTGTTATGGTTCCCTATTACTTACATCTTGTGTGTTTTATTTATTTTCATTACTTGCCTCATATTTTAGTCATTTAATTTTATGATATTCACCTTCCCGAGTAATTTAAGTTTTGAATTCATCTTTTCCAACAGCTATTTCCTTTTCCCATCCCTTCCTTTCAATTCCAATTTCTCCTTCCCATCTCTACTATACTATCCCAATTAGACAATCATGTTGTCTCACCTGGCTTCTTGCAGTAGAATTCTAACTGACTTTTATGCCTCGTGTCTTATCCAAATCCTCTAATCATCTCCCATACTGCTTTTGGAGTGACCTTTCTAAAGTTAAAATTTTAATGCATTTCTATTCAACCTCAAGACTTTTGAGTGGTTCATCTGCCTTCTAGATGATTTCAAACTCTTCAGCACTGGTTTAAATGTAAAATGGCACAGCTACTCTGGAAGACAGGTTTAGCAGTTCCTCAAAAAGTTAAACATAGAGTTACCATTTGAGTATTACCCAGCAATTTCACTGTAGGTATATACACAAGAATTAAAAATATATTTCCAGACAAAAAGGTATATTTGAATGTTCATTGCCATTTACAATAGCCAAAAAAGTGGAAAACAACCCAAATGTTCACCACCTGATACATAAACAAGATGTGGTAAGGTCACACAATGGATTATTATTTGGCCATAAAGAAAGAATGAATTACTGATTCATGCTACACATGGTGAATCTTGAAAACGTTATGCTAAGTGAAAGAAGCCAGACTTGTAAGGCCACATATTGTATTACTCCATCTATATGAAATTTCCAGAGACAAATAGTAGCGTAGTGGTTGCCAGGAGCTGGGGGCAGGAGAAATAGGGTGTGACTGCTAATGGATATGGGGTTTCTTTTGGGGGTGATGAAGATGTTCTGGAATTAGATAGGGCTGATGGTGCACAACTGTGAATATATTAAAAATTGCTCAATTGTACAGTTCAAAGGGTGAATTTTTAGGTGTGTGGATTGTACCTCAGTAAAAATCAGGGAAACACAAGGAAAAGAAAAAAAAAAAAACAAGCAGAAACTCCTTAGCACTCAAGATCCTTCATGATCTGACCTTTGCTCGTCTTTCCACTCTCATGTTCTGGTACTTTTGTTTTCCCATATCCCCTGCCTGCCCCTCTCTCCCTCATGCTAGTATACTAATGTACTAACTGTTCCAAGAGTTCCATGCTATCGCTCAGTCTTATCCACTTACACATTTCTGCCAGAAAAATCCTACCTCCTCTCCCCTTCTCATATCCATCTCTCAAATTCCTGACTTTCCTTTGAGGTTAAGTTCACATTTATATTTTATCTACCCTAGAATTCCTTCTTATACACCAGTGCTGGATTACTTAAGAGGAGGATTAGGTAGATTCTCCAGAACCGAGCAAGAACACCCTACAAAATGAAAAGAGATTAACTTTGATGAGTTTATTTAGATTTTACAATGAAAATCTAGAAGGAATCTCTTTTAATTTGAGTGTACATGTAAGTGTTATGTTTTATGTTTTTTTTTTTACTGAAGTGTATTGATTGTACATATTTATGGGGCTCAGAGTTAAATTTCAATACAGGTATACAATGTGTGATGGTCAAATCAGAGCAGTTAGCTTATTGATCATTGCAAAACTTAATCATTTCTTTGTGATAGTTTTTTATTTTGATTTTAAATAAAATGTGGTAGGCTAGGTACAGGCAGCCATGATATTTTAGAGCAAACATCATGTTACAGTCTCAATTCAGCTTGCTGCCTCCACCTCCTACTCCCCTGCCCAGTGTGTCAGGAGCAAAAAAGCTAGGGAGTTTGTGCACCCCAAATACCCTGGGCATCCCTTGTCACCCAAATGGTATCTGTGTATTTTTCTGTCTCTCCATCTAAACGGAAAACTCCTTAGTGATAGCTCTTTTGCCCTTCATTTCTTTTTATGTCTATACAACTAAATCCCAGTAATTCTCCATAGAAAGTGTTTGGTAAATTTTGAATAAATGATTGAACATACTCAGTGATATCAAATGCAGGCATATGGGAGAGACTACTTGCATGTGCCCTACGGAAGATCAGGGATCTGGGGACTTGTAAAGAATTAGATGGCTTCATTGAAACACAATCTGATTGCTCTCTTCTTATACACACACACACACACACACACACACACACACACACACACACACACTTTAAAAAGAGAGTAGAAGAAAAAAATGTGAGATTTTTAAATTTTTCTCAACCTATGCATCTAAATTTAAGGCCTAAAGTGGGTATTAAAATGACACATTCCCCTACAGATTGTTCGACTGTTTTCTATACGTTTCAAAAAGTCTTTCTTTTTTATGTCAGAAAATTCTTGAATTAAAGTTCATATACTAACCTCAGTTCCCATTTTTGATTTGTTCATTATACAGTGATAAATAGTGGTTGGTTTTCTCTTTGAAAAATGTCATTATACTTAGTTATTATTTATAAATGATCCCTCCCTTTTTTACCTTTGATTTTTAAAATTAGAAATTCTTTGAGTCCTATAGTGCCTCATTTGGGTTCCCAGAATCAGACCCTGAAACAAAGATTTAAGTGCAGGTAGTTTATTTAGGAGGCAAAGTAAACATGAGTAGGAGGAATAGGGAAGACAGTCAGAAAAGCATTTGTATTAAGCCAGCTACCACTTTGAGCAGCTGAAATTAAATTCTTCCAGGGAAACTGTAGAAAATATGCCTTATTATCTACCTGAGAAGCAAGGGAGCTGAGGTATTATACCGTAAAACCAGTTGATCTTTAGTTGAGAGCTGCTTCCATGGGGTGTTAATCCCCAGAGCTTCTAGGCTACAGGGCAGGTCCAGAGAAAACCCTCAGACAAAGAAAGAAAAGCATTGGAAGTTGGAAGTCTGTGGTCACACATTCAAGTAGCAGTGGCCAGGGGATGTGTGTGGTGTGGAGCTCGGCTAATGTCTGGAATCCTGTTCACAGTGCCAACTGTCGTACTCTTAATCCTGCTCATGAGGCCAATTGTCTGCTACATGACCACGATTATGCCAGTTGTGGTGCTCCGGCTAGGCCAGTTGTTGGGCTCTTTTACCTGCCAGTCATCCTGCACCGACTGGGCCGATTATTGAGCTAGGGCTGGGTCTGGAGCTCACAGACCCCTCAAGCCCATTCACACACTGGGTCACAAACCCTTTGTATGCCAGGCTGGGTCACCAGACCCCACACATGCCAGGCTGGGTCACCAGACCCCTTCACACAGGTCTATGAGCTAGGTAACCAGCCAAAAGGTCCTCAGAGCCATAGGTTGGAAAGCATGGCTGTGCAGGGTGGATGCCCGAGGCCGACGCCTACCCGCCTGCTTCACCAAAACACTCAGTCTTATCTGAACACTTACTTAGTCTTCAGATAAGTGTCTACTATGTGCAAGTTGTGCTAATTCACCTGTAGAGGCACTTAGCTTTTTTTTTTTTTTTTTCCTTTTTGTCTTTTTTCGTGACCAGCAACGGATTGCAACCCTCAGTGTCGCGTCCATACCAGACTGGGACCGGCAACGGGATCGCAACCCTCGGTGTTGCGCCCGCACCTCGCTCAGCCAGTGAGCGGCCAGTCTGTATGTGGGATCCAAACCCTCGGCGGGAGCGCTGCCGTGCTCCCAAGCAGCGCACTGTAGCAGTGCGCCACCGGGCCGGCCCCGGCACTTAGCTTTTTAAAGTTCAGGTTCTTCATTTATAATGGAAACTATGGAAACTTCTTTTCTTTCTTTCTTTTTTTTTTCAAAGTTGAAAATCAAATGAGATAATATTCCTGATAATATTATTTGGGCCCATGTGTTGGCCAGGACAGGGTGACATTCTCTATATTGCTAACTATTGAAATTTTTAAAGCAGTATTTCAAATTTATTATGCTGTCTACCTAAATCTACCCTGAGAAAACAGTAGAAATGTGGTAAGACCATAAACTCTTATCAGGGGTATGTTAACCAGTCAAAAGCTTTTTTTCTTCTTAGGCAGGGTGATTCTGGCCTCTCTGCAGCATGTATAAGATAGTAAATTTATATGTTCCATGAAAGCAATAAGGTACCATGGGGATGGTTATTTTTAGGCAGTTGTCAGTGAAGGCATCCCTGGGAAGGTAGATAAAATGGAACTTAAAGTAATGTGTAGGAATGAGGCCTGTGGAAGTAGGGAGTTTATGAAGGAACAGTGCATTCCAGGAGAGCTTGAGTAACATCCTGGAGGCAGAGCAGGTGAGAACCCACTCAGTGCCCAGGTTAAGTGCCCAGGGCCCATGTGTTGGCCAGGACAGGGTGACATTCTCTATATTGCTAGTATTACTCACCTTATGATTGATTCCTCCCAGGCCTCAGATCTGTTCAGAATAATGTTTTTTTGGCCTCTCTTGAGATAATTTAAAGAACGTTCCCCAGACAATTCTGAAAGCTGGCTTCCAAAAATACTTGGAGTAATGCCACCATCATTAAATGAAGTGGGTAACTTTCAAGGTGAGTGGTTTTAAAAGGGACCACAGTTATTTGGATGTGTATTGTCTCTGCAGAACAAATGGTTTGTCTTTTTATAGTCATATAGGGAACTCTGAATTCCTACTATGTGCTTGTCTTTATGCAAGATACAGTCTGCTTTGGGCAGCTATTTGGATGTGTATTGTCTCTGCAGAACAAATGGTTTGTCTTTTTATAGTCATACAGGGAACTCTGAATTCCTACTATGTGCTTGTCTTTATGCAAGATACAGTCTGCTTTGGGCAGAAGTTGACAATTTAGTGGAGAAGAAATAAATGTTCAAAAGTAACCACTATAGAAGGGAATAAATACAATCATAGAGGGATAAGAGTGTTATGAAAACACAGAGGAGGGGTCTGCCTTAGAGGGTCAAGAAAAACTCCCCAGGAGCAAGGATACTTACCCTGAGACTACAGTCTAAACAACAAAGAAAGGATATTCCAGGCAGAGAGGAGGAAATGTGCAGAGGCCCAGAGATGTGAAAGAGCACAGGGAACTGCAGCCACGTGAGTGCAGGTGGAGTGTAGACTCCCTCATGGGAAAGTGGAAGGCGATTGAGGCTGGACAGCCAGATGGAGTCCTGACCTACAGGGCTGTGTAGGTGCCGGGGTGAAGAGTTTGGAGTTTACCTTCTAGGTGGTGGAGCTCCCCTGATAGATTGTTAAAAAGAGAGGGCCATAGTCATAATTTTAAAAAGTTTGTTTTGGTGGCACTATGCAGTTGAGTTGGAATGAGGAGACATAGGAGACAAGGAGCTCAGGGGGCTATTGCAGTGGACCAGCCAAGAGTGAGTCTGAATGACGGTAGTGGCCATCATTTGGATTTGAAGGAATGGATTTGAAAGATAGGAGGTGGTAGATAGTCATGAGTAACTGGACATGAGAAATAAGGGTGATGGGGGGAGTCTGGGATTCTTTTACATGGGGCAGGAGTTAGATGTTGATATCAGTCATTGTGATTAGGATTCATTTTATGGGATATCTATTGAGTTGTGTTTTGTACATGTTGTGTTTGGAAGTTTATTGGTTATTCATTTGTACCTTCCTTGATTCCTAGAGGAACTACTTTATGCTAGAAAATGTGCTAGACTCCGTGGATATGGTAAGAAGAGAGTCAGAATGTTCCATGTGCTTGTGAAGCTTACAGCTTAGTGGGAGAGACAGACATAAATAATTACCCAACTAATTACTTACTTAGTAAGTGTATAAGAAAGGGACCTAACTCATGAGGCAGTCTGCAGTCCATTCTGGAGCTTAGCAGAACAGTCTAAGTGGGCTGCTAAAGAATTGGTGGTAATTGGTGAATAGTTGCTAACTGAAGTCATTTGAGAGATTACCCAGACTGGGTTTGCAACATAAGCAGGAAAGGGGGCTGAGGTTAGAATAACATGAATATTTAAGGGGAATGGTGGATGAATCAAGTCCTAAGATGAAGCTGGAAAAGAATGGCAGAACAGTTGAAAAGCATATGGATTATGTTGGGGATGTGGCAGAGAGGTCAAATAAATTAAGTATAAAGAAATTCCATGGCTTTGGAACTGCAAGCCTATGTTGGCTCTAGCAAGAGCAGGTACAGTAGGGAGGTAGAGTGCGAGCCGTATTTCCATCCAGCGTTGTGCTGGATCTGGTTTGCGCTGGCTTGTGAGAGCTGGCCTGTTAAATTTTCAGAAATTGTTAAAGCTAGTTGTTAAACATAGCCATTATTGAAAATTAAATTATGTATACTTACAATTAAATAAATTATATTAAAATAAATGTTATATTAAAACTCAGTCTACAAAAAATTGAGGAAATATAAATATTCTTTCTGTACTTGTAAACTATTTTCCAGTTCAGGAAAGAAGTTTCTCCCATTGTTGATCAATTAGAGAAATTTTGACATACACAGTCATTGTCTCACTTTCATCTTACTTGTTAATGCAAAGGAAAATATCAGCCGACATTCATGTCATAACATACCAGATTTGGTAAATATCAATGAAAACATTTTGTAAGAAACAGTTGGCTGTATAGAATTTACATTAAATGATATTGTATAATTTATTATTATTTGTAAATTGTGTGCTATATCTCCTTTTTACAAGTACAATTTATAATGAATATATACACAGACACACACACACACACACACACACACACACACACGCTTTTATTTTTATGAGAGCCAGTTTTTAAACATGTGCCAGCACACAGGGGCTGTTTATATGGGATGTGAGGAAGCAGGTCACATCTACTCTTTTGAAAAGTATGGCAGAGAAGGGACGTTCCCTAGGTACTAGGTAGGCAGTCAGAAGACGTTTGCAGTTTTGGGGACATTTGTTTGTGTTTTTACTTGAAAGAGAGAGAGAGATTGATGGTACTGGGGAAGATGAAAATAAATGTTCAAAGAAGGTGACAAAGACATGGGAGGAAATAAGATGTAGATCATTGTGGAAAAATTAACCTTGAAGACAAAGAGGGCCCCTATTTCTGTAAGAATGAAGAATGATAAACATACCATGTGATAAATTCAGTACATGTACATTAAAATTATTCACTTTAGTGAATTGTTATTTAAGAAATGGGCAGGACGAATTCAAGAAAAGAAGCTCAGAAAGATATTAGTTAATTTATGAATAAATTATACAATAAAAGATAAAGACTGTGATTGACCAGGGCAAGTTTACATGCTGATTTAATCTCTGAAATACTATGGTGTATTTTTAGTATGTTTTTCTAGGCTGAAATATTTAAATTAGAATGAGAGACAATTTAAAGGCACCTCATGCATTTAAATGCCAAGTATTATTTCTTTTACTTAGCCCTGCAACGTAATGCTACATTTCCATGGACACGGATTGAGTTTCTACAAGATAATCAGAAATGGGATATAATTTGAGGGTTGACTAAACTGCATTCATTGCATGCATGGATAGTTTGAACACAAGGTAAAATGTTATCCAGACTGCTGAAGAAAACAAGTTTTATTTTGGAACATGACTTTCTTCAGCATTATAATTTATGACTTTTTCACTTGGATTCTTGCTTTTAACACACTCTTATTTATACATATATATGCTTCAATCAAAGAAATGCATAACATTTTGCTTGCACTGTCTCAGTTCTATTAGTTTTCCACTAAAAAAATTTATAGTCCTTATTTTTCTCTCAGTTGAAATATAGTAAGAAGCAGAGCTATTTTATATTTTGCATAGTACTTTAACATTTTAAATCTTTTCAGATCTATTTTCTCAAATATATATTAAGTAATTATCCTAAATATTTATAGATATCAGTATTGATCATGCTAAATATGAGTATTTATATTTAATATACACAGATAGTCTGCCCTTAATGTGCCATTGTAGCTATTATTTTTGAGTCTAAAACTGGTTCCCCCCTCCTCCTTGCAATCTAACAGCACCCTAAACATCTAACTGTGGATCTAAAGACTTTGGAAGACTAATGCCTCACTCTGTGTATGTGATTTTAAGTTAGAATACCGTTGTGGCCCTGCTCAGGCAACTGGTCTTTGTGTTTGTTGATTGAGTCATGGTTGCAAGATGTTACTGCTGGTCTACACATCATGTTCAAGGTAGGAAGAGCGAAGGGCAGCACCAGCCAAGTTGTGTTGTGTTTAATCACGAAAGCAAAAGTTTTAGAGAGACTTCCCCAGCAGAGTTCTGCTTAGACCTCATCGGCCACCCCAGCTGTAAGAGAGTTTAGGAAAGTGAATATTTAGCTGGCTTCCCCTCATCTGTAGTGGGAGGCTGCAAAGGGGAAGTTGGTAGACAATGGCTTTCATCAGCTAATTAGCAGTGTTTGCTAAGGGGGATGTTTGCAAGTCTTGTGTAGCTCCAACCTTTGCATTTCTATTATCAGTTTAAAGCTGACTTACCTGGAAAGCAGCCTTTTTAGTCTCCTTACCTGCAGGCATGGGAGAAACTTTGTTGACCTCCATCTAGATTTTATTTTTAATGGGTAAGTGATGACATGATATAGTTTTTTCTGGAGGAGGGGATCCATTCTTCAATGTCAATTGAGGTAGAGCAGTCTAGGAAGTTAGGTGCAACCCTGGACTTGAAAGGGAACCAATATTAACAGCATCTCAGTACTAAGCGTGGCTGCTGGGAAGGCCGCTGCAAAAAAGATCAGCAAAGGATCTGAGGATCTGCCTGATACTACTTCTTGTATCTGAGTTATTTCAACAAGTATAGCTACATACACTGCTGGGCTATTTTCTGGCTGGTGTGAGACCGTATATCAAGACTCCTTGTTTGAAATATGTTAGTTTCTTTCTTTGCAGCTAAAAAATATTAGAAAAGAATGAAATTTAAGACAACTATCTGTTCATGCACTAGTTACGAGCATTGAGGATAGATCTGAAGTGAATGTATTTCTAAAATCTATGTCTGCTCAATCTTTCACTATTCACATTTGCAAAAATATGGTACTTCTGACCCTGTAGGCAAAGAATAATTCTTTGTTTTAGATTTACGAGATTAATTTTTAAATGACAAAATTGGCAGTACAAGTAAATGAAAAGCCAATTATTAAGTTATTTGTAAAATGAAATGCCTCTGTGAAGATATAATGAGATACACATTTTTCTGAGATCTTAGTGAATTCTAGTATTGGGCTAAGTGATTCATAAATATTAAATTACTTTATATCCTTGAGGGAGTTGCTATTATTTTCCTTTTGAGGAACTTTATGCTCAGAGAGCTTAAGTTACTTGTCCAAAGTTTCAGTACCAATAATTCATAGTAGCTGGAATTTGAAACCAGGCAGTTTGCCATACCTGCCAGGTGTGGACCTGTCCTCTCAATAGTAGTAACAATTAGGCATTATACCAAAGATTTTATAGTCATTTAATCTATTAATCATTAAAATCCTAGGCATCGGTACTATTGCCATCATCCTTGTTTTACAGCTGAGAACAATATTAGAGAGATTCAGTAGCTGTCTCAATTTCTTGCAGCTTCCAGGGCTAAAGTGTGGCTTCAAAACCAGGCAGTGTGACTCCCGTGTGGAACCAGACCACTTCACTACACTGCCGGTATGTAGTTAGTCACATGATTGACTTGTGTATCTACAGTCTTCTATAAAATGTAATGTTTCTTTCTAAAGAGAAATTTTCATCCACATTGTGAAATTCCAGAAAAGCATTCTTATTTTTCTCAACCTTTTCATGCTATGCTATGAGACAATTTTTCCCCTGCTATATCAAATTTAGTAGCTATTTTTTGGTATACGGTAATGAAAATTTGATATAGATTTCTTTATTTCTCACACATATGACCAGACAATAGACTAGTTAATTTTTTAAGCAATTGAATAAATTTTTCTTTATCAAAATTAACTAAATTTATATTAGAAAAATTCCAGCATGGGAAAATCTGACACTAAAATTTGGCAATGATGAAAGATTATGCCTCACTGGAGAAGTTATGTTTTATGTTATGTGCTGATGTTTTCTGGTAAGGGTAAAGTGATCAATTTTATTCTTCAACTATCACTTTGCTTAAAGAATATTAATCAAAAGTACTATGTACCCTCTTATACTGTGGATTATGAGTGAAAAGAAAATATGATTGCTATTCAGTCTCAAAAAATAATCTACCTCATTACAGAAGCATTCATATGAAATTATAGTTCATTCTAGATCAATAGTGCTTTGATTTTGGTTCAAACATACATCAAATAAAATAATAAAAATTTGTTAGATGAAAAAAATTAACTCTGTATTATTCCAGGCACATTTCATAGCCTAACACCCTTTCACTCAAATTCAGTGCTATATTTTACAGTGATTGACTCACAGGAGAAAGATCTGTGACTTCTATCTTGCTGCATGACCTTGGGGAAAATTGGCTTAAATGTATGAAAGGATATTTCAGGCATTGACTCAGACTAAATAAATGTGCTAAATTTGATACAGTGAATGGGAATTTTTTTTTCACCTCATGGAACCACTAATGAGCTTGGGAAATAAACATGGTTAAATAGGCATAGTTGCCTTTTTGTTATAATAATTCTGAATTGGCCCATTAGCATAAATAACATTTCAATGAACTTCACATTTGTAGCTTTAGGACTAACCAAAAAACCAAACCAAACCAAAACAAAGTAAATTGTTTCCAGGTGAGAGGGGTGCAGTGAGTTGGATTGTGTTCCCCCAAAAGATATGTTCAAGTCCTAACCCCTTGTACCCGTGAATGTGACTTTATTTGGAAAAAAGGTCTTTACAGATGTAATCAAATTGAGATGAGGTCATCCTCGAGTAGGGTGGGCTGCTAATCCAGTATGACTGGTGTCCTTGTGAGAACCAGAGAAGAGATAGAGACATGCAAAGGGAGAACACCATGTGACAACAGGCAGAGATTGGGATGATGGAGCGGCAAGCCTAGGAATGCAAAGGGTTGCCAGCCACCGCCAGAAGCTAGCAAGAGGGGAGGAAGGATTCCACCTCAGCCTCAGAGGGAGCATGGCCCTGCTGACACCTTGATCAGGCTTCTAGCCTCTATGACTGTGAGAGGAGAAATATTTGTAGTTTTAAGCTACCCAATGTGTGCTTCTTTGTTACAGCAGCCCTAGAAATGAACACAAGAGGTAAGAACAGAGAGATGATGGAAAGGTTCGGCATCCAGGGATTTGCTCATTCTCCTGTGGTTCCACATCATTCTTCCTCTCCCCATGTTATTTCCTGAGCATCAGAAAACTGGGTTCTCATTCCCCTCCATCACTTACCTTCACAATTTTACTTAATGTCTCTGGGTCTCATTTGCCTCATCAGTGAAGTGAGGATCTTGGACTCTTCTGAGTATTAACAAGAGCCAACATTTATGGGACTTTCCCCCCATGCCAGGGCCAAGGCTCAGAGCTTAACATGCATTATTTTATTTATTCCTTGTAAGAATTTTCTGAGGAATATATTATTATTATTATTGTTTTTATTATTTCTACTGTACAAATGAGCCAAATAATGACATTTCTCTGACTTCTCACTTTTTCTTGCCTTGTCTCATCAGAGACTTGAACGTAAGAGTCAGAACTGGAATGTAGTTAATCTTTATGGTTCCTTGATGGGAAAGGTAACAACAGATACCTAACTTAATTTGATCTGGTTAGAATGTGGGTGAAGGCCATTGGAAAGGGATATTATATCAACCTGATTGTTCACTTTGGCCATTTCACAGTTTCTTTATGTATAGAACAGGGGTCCATATTTTCTTTTTTAAAAATCCTCTTTCTTTATTATACTTCCCTCTCTTTCATTGCAAAAACTTTTTTTTAAACATAATTTTCTTATTTTCTAGCCTGCCTGACAATTTCACTATTGGAGCTACTTAAGATATAATGGAGGGGGGCTGGCCTGGTGGTGCACTGCTACAGTGCGCTGCTTGAGAGCGTGCTGGCGCTCCTGCCGAGGGTTCGGATCCCACGTACAGACCGGCCACTCACTGGCTGAGCGAGGTGCGGGGGCAACACCGAGGGTTGCGATTCCGTTGCCGGTCTCGGTCCGGTACGGGCGCGACACTGAGGGTTACGATCCGTTGCAAAGAGGAAAAAAAAAAAAGATATAATGGAGGAACTTAATGATGCAGCTGCCATTATTGATATTAACCATGTTCTAGGCACAGCATTACATATAGCAAGATTATTCTACAACTTACAGACTGAGGCTCAAGAAAGTAATGTGGTCAAAATTGCTAGCCTTCAATTCCTTATCTATTTTGCCTCCAGAGCCTATTTTTGTACATTCTTATTAGGGAAAACCATTACCACAGTGAATAATTTATCAGAATAATGATCAACTTGGAAGCTAGGCATCTGGGCTCTTGGAGGATATTTATTTTGCCTCCAGAGCCTATTTTTGTACATTCTTATTAGGGAAAACCATTACCACAGTGACATGGAATAATTTATCAGAATAATGATCAACTTGGAAGCTAGGCATCTGGGCTCTTGGAGGATATTAGCCAAGATAGGTAAGTATGGAGAATCAGGAAACACCTGAAAAATGGTGTACTGAATGGAGGTAGCTTAGGCTTGAGGATGGGACACAGCAAGAGGACCCTAGGTGTGTCAACATGGGGGTGTCAAAGATGAACTTAGTTTTTTTCAGAATAATTTATCTAAAGCTCTTATAGAGTTAGGCAAATTTATTCTTAATTACCATTATTAGAGCCATGCAACAATTAGATATTTCCTACTAACTTCTTGGTTGTTTATATTTTCTCATTCAAGAACATGGTAACAAACTTTACATTGTATCCCTAACATGGATCTTTTAGTAAATGGTAGGTTACAAATCTGTAACAGAAAAGATGTTATATCTGAAATCAAAGCTCAAAGTCCATTCAGTGCTGTTTACTTGGAAGATGTAGACCCTGTGTCACATGCCTCTAATACTAAAAATTCATACAAAATACAGCAGGCAATAGTATTTGAGTAGGTCTTAGAGGCAAAAATGATCTGACCAAGCAATGTGTGTTGGTTAAGTGGAATATGAAAGACTGTCTGTTCTATCTCAACTGAGGGTGTCTGCCATAGAAAATGTTTGTTATGGCACAGAAGAGAGACTGAAGGTACCAGTTTCTTGCTACCCAAACTTGCCTTGGTTAAATTTGTCTTCTGTCTTCCAGACCCTAGAGAACTGTCAGTCTTCTGAAGAACTGGGCAGTATAGTGAAGGAAACAGGAAACGAGTTTGAGGAGCTTAGCCAGTTGACCAGAGGGATTTAATGAGACAGCTTGGAAAGTGAATAGACACTGGAAAGTCTGACTATCTAATTTGGATTTTCCCAATATACCTGTCATGGTGAAGTGAAATATCTCTTAGGGACTGGGAGTAAGTGGGTCAGTATTTTGTTCACAGCTCTGCTACAGATTAACATTATGACTGGGAAGTGGTGCTTTGTGGTCATAACTTTCTTCATGTGTCAGAGCTGTGGGTTTTTATATTCCCGTTAACCTCTCCCAAATTCCTTTTCTACCTACAAGACCATAGGAGTCATATTGAGAAAGCATTTCATCAAGTGTTGACCAGTCCTTGGGATGTTTGCCACGACCTTGTCATGCTTGTCATCTTTGCCACCAAAGAACATTTTCAAGTGTAATATATAGGAAGATGGAAATGTGGGTTATACCACAGTTTTTATCTGGAAACCAATATCTAATGGATAATGAAAATGGTAACTACCATGTATTAAATATTTATTATTGGCCAGATAATTCACCACAGACTCCACAGGTGACGATTTTGTGCCATTGGGACATTTGGCAATGTCTGGAGACATTATGGGTTATCACAGCAGGAGGGAGGAATGCTACTGGCATCTAGTGGGCAGAAGCCAGGGATGCTGGTAAATATCCTGCAATGCACAGGACAGTGCCCTACAACAAAAAATTATGTGTCCAAAATGCCAGTAGTACCAAAGTTGAGATACCCTACTTTACAGCCTCTCTTATTTAATTAATGAACATGCTGACCAAAGAAGATGTTATACACATTTTATAGCTGAAGTTCAAAAATATTAAGTAAATTCTTCAATGTTAAGCAATTCATTAGAGACAGAGGCAGCATTCCATCCCAGCCTCCAAAAGCCTGTTCCTCTTAAATTGAGGGAAGGAAACCAAACACAAACCTTTTCCATTTTTCTAACTTTATCTTCATTTCTTTACCCTCGTTTCTTCATTTTTAAGATGAGAAGATTTTCTGTCCTTTACCAGAAGTTTGTAGTAGTATATTTGGGTGGGGGTAGGCAGTAGAGAGGAAAGATAGGGGGTTTGGAGATTTTTAAAAAGTTGAGGTATTATGCTTAAATGTAATATTTTTGGCAAAAATCTGTAGTCATAAGCAGTGTGGGTGAAATACAAAATGTATATTTAGACTTTAGTGTTGCTCATACATATGCATTGTTTTTAGATTAAGAATGAGAGCTTTGAGTTTTTGCTTCTCTTTGTATCTTTCAAAAGCAATTTGATTTGCTCTTCTCTTG
This sequence comes from Galeopterus variegatus, assembly GCF_000696425.1. Classification (NCBI taxonomy): domain Eukaryota; kingdom Metazoa; phylum Chordata; class Mammalia; order Dermoptera; family Cynocephalidae; genus Galeopterus; species Galeopterus variegatus. The sequence continues at coordinate 539,518 of NW_007726407.1, read as the reverse complement.
GGCATGATGGTGATTTGTAGAGCTTGCTGGTTGTTGAGAAATCGAAGACTCTGTGGGTGCTTAAGAGTTTACTTCCATGCTGGCAGTAGGGTAGATTTTGGGTGTTTTTGACTTAAAGCATAACAGAAGATAGAGGGACATGAGAAAGGCCAAACTGCACTTTGGGGAGAAAAGTGTGGAGAGCCCCACGAGGAAACTATAGTTTTATTTACATCTTTGGTCACTGATAAATTTCAATTTTGGGATAAATCCTGACACAAAAATAAAATTACTGGAGAGGAAGAGGTGGAGAAAAGTAAATTTCAATTATTTTATTTGAAAACTTACATTTTATTAGTGGAAAGTGGTTTAGGGAAATTGACAAGACACTCTCCTCTTATAATAAATTCTTGCCAAAACTGCCTTTTGAATAGTGCATTTGGGGACTTGTGCATTGAGTAATATAGACAGCTGCTCTGGGTAGGGTTTTACTTGCCCCCAAAGTTTTACACTTGCACAGAGAGTGGGATTTTATTCTGGCGACAGTAGCAGCAGCTTCGGTTGCTTTGCGTGGTTATCAGTGTACAGAGCAAAGGCTTCTCTTTGATTTACCTGGGATTCATTCTTTCAATTGGTAGATTTAATAAAGAGAGAAAGGACAGGATATGTAGCTAATACAGCCAAGGTAAGGTGAGTAACTTAAGAATATGCAAAGAAACCATTAAAATTATCTAAGAGGAGTTTAAAATTGCTTTTAGTCAACATCCAAAAGTTGTACATTTTAAGGGAGCAATACACAAAGATGTGCTCAGTGTGGCAGTCAAGTTAACCAAAAGAACGAATTCCAGCTTTTCAATGTTGATTGCAAAGCATTAAGAACACTGAGTTCTGACCCTTACAGTCTTACACTAACTGTTGTCACCATTATTTTTAGAGGCATTACTAATCATTACAATTTATTTTTAAGTAAGAAAAAAGTTATTGTTCTATTGAGAGTAGTTTTGGAGACTCTGATACTTAACAGTTCACAAAGAAAAGATGAGGATATCTTGAGGAAAAGATGAGACTTTTCTCTATCATATCAAACCTTGATTTGAATTTCAGTTGTTAATTTGTGCTTCTTTTCCAATCTTTTATGAAATGAAGCTATCCCTGTGTTTCTTAAACAGTTCCCAGAGCCAACTTCAAGGTCTGTGGTTTCAGCAGAATTTAAATACTAGTTAGTTGTTAATTTGTGCTTCTTTTCCAATCTTTTATGAAATGAAGCTATCCCTGTGTTTATTAAACAGTTCCCAGAGCCAACTTCAAGGTCTGTGGTTTCAGCAGAATTTAAATACTAGTTACAATAATTACAATATTGAAAAGCTCCCTTAGCATTCAATCACAATATTTTATTTAAGGTAGGGAGAGATAAGTTAATTCATTTTCACAAGCGTTTGAAAGATTATTCAACAGTTCAGTTTCTTTAGAGACCATATGTATATTTACCGGTAGAATAAACTCTGGTTGTCAGTTATGTGTGTAGGTTGGTTAGAATTTGGATATGTTTTATGAGTGCAGTATTCTTGTAGGGGGAGAAGAGGATAGAAAGCACTGGGATGACACTGAGTGGTTACTGGGGGAATGTGAATGTCACATTACTGTGGCATGTGACTGTCATACCATGTCTCTGGGGCCGAGATAGTATTATGTTCACTTTGCCAGGGAGGAAATAGACACAAAAAGCCACAATAACTTGGAAGTACTTTTTCTGCTATACCCTGATCCATCTCTAGTATCTGAATCAAGAAATGGAAATGGGACTTCTGGGAAGATGGCAGACTAGAGGTATCCAGGGCACATTCCTCTCACAGAAGATTGAAATGGGCCCACTGCCACCTTTGGTGCAGTTTCCAGAGCCATTGTCTGGTCCCAGAACCATCACCCATTGCAGAGCAGCTCCGCACAGTGCAGCAATCCTGTGGGTTGCCTGTAATTGCAGCCACAGACACTGCAGGTGTGAGGGAGGTTGCTTTAATAATGACTGTCACCATTGTGGCTGCTGCAAGTTAACCCTGCTACTGCCGAGGACACTGCAGACATGAGAGAGATGGCTGCAGCCACCAGTGCCACTGCCACCCACATGAGGCAATCCTGCTGCTGCCAAGGACACTGTAGACGTGAGGGAGACAGCTGCAGCCACCAGTGCTGCTGCCGCCCTCACAAAATAACTCCACTGCCACCAAGGACACCGCAGATGCGAGGGAGGCAGTTGCAGCCACTGGTGCCATTGCCACTGCCACTGCAACAAGGTAACCCCGCTGTCTCCAGGGACACCACAGACATGAGGAGGTAGTTGCAGCTGCTGGCACTGCTGCCACCCCCACAAGGTAACCCTTCTGCCATTGAGGACAGTGCAAATGTGACAGAGGCTGTTGCAGCTGCCAGCACTGCTGTCACTCCAAAGAGGTAACCCTGCTGCAGCTGCAGACACTGCAGACATGAAGGAGGCAGTTGTAGCTGCCGGTGCTGCTGCAACCCCATGAGGTAACCCTATTGCCACTGTGGAGACAATGAACTGAGCAGAACTATCCAGGATATGAAGGAGGACATTTACAAAGAGGTTAATACTTTAAAAAAAATGTAGCAGAGCTCATGAAACTGAAGCAGCCATTCAACAAAATAAAATAAGCAGCAGGCTAGAGCAAGCAGAAGAAAGAATATCTGATCTTGAAGACAGTCACTTTTAAATAACTCAGGCAGAAAAAAAAGAATGAAAAAATGAAGAAAAAAATCTAAACTAGATAGCGGACAACCTCAAGTGCACAAACATCCAAATCATGAGTATTCCTGAAGGGAAGGAGAAAGAAAAAGGCATTGAGAACATATTCAATGAAATAATAGCGGAAAACTTCCCAGGTATAGAAAGAGACACAGACCACCAGATTCAGGAGACTTAAAGATCCCTAAACAAATTCAATCCAAAAATATCCTCCCTGAGACACATTGTAGTCAAACTGGCAAAATTCAAAGAAAAAGAGAGAATGTTAAAAACAGCAAGAGAAAAGCATCAGGTCACCTATAAGGGAGTCCCCATCAGACTAACAGCAGATCTCTCAACAGAAATGCTACCAACCAGAAGAGAATGGGATGATATATGCAAAATACTTAAAGAAAAAACTTGCCATCCAAGAATACTTTACCCAGCAAGGCTATACTTTAGAAATAAAGGAGAAATAGTGTATTTCCCAGACAAACAAAAACTACAAGAGCTCACCACCACACAACTAGCCCTACAAGAAATCCTGAAGGGAGTCCTGCACCTGGAGTCCAAAATATGATAATCATTACCATGAATACACAAGAAAGAACAAAACCCACTGGTAGAACAAAAATGCAAACAAGAAATGGAAAGAAACTGTATCTTACCACGTCCAAAAACCAACAAACCCCAAAGATAGACAAAAGAGAAAGAAACAAAAGATATTGAAAACATCCAAATGAAATTGATAAAATGCCAGAAGCAAGACAATATCTTTTAACAACCTAAATGTAAATGGATTAGATTCCTCACTCAAAAGACACAGACTGATTGATTGGATTAACAAACTAAACCTAACTATATGCTGTCTACAAGAGACTCACCTCACCTATAAAGACACACAGACTAAGAGTGAAGGGATGGAAAAAGATGTACCACATAAATGGAAATGAAAAATAAGCAGGAGTAGCTATTCTTTTATCAGATAAAATAGATTTTAAACCAAAAACTATAAAAAGAGACAAAGAAGGTCACTATATAATGATAAAGAAATATATCTAGCAAGAAGACAGAACAATCATAAATATATATGCATCCAACATTGGAGCACCCAGATATATAAAGCAAACACTATTAGACATAAGGAAACAGATGGACCCAAATATGATAATAGTTGGGGACTTGAACAACCCTCTCTCAACAATGGACAGGTCATCTAGGCAAAATTCAACAGAGAAACAGGATTTAAACCACATTTTAGACCAATTGGACTAGGCCGATATCTACAGAACATTTCATCTAGCAACCACAGAATATTCATTCTATCATCAGCACATGGAACATTATCCAGGATAGACCACATGTTAGGTCACAAATGAAGCCTCAACAAATTTTTAAAAAATTGAAATCATTTCAAGTATCTTCTCAGACCACAACAGATTAAAACTAGAAATCAATAGAAACTCTGGAAACTATACAAAAACATGGAAATTAAACAATGTGTTCCTGAATGACATATGGGTGCAAGAAGAAGTTTAACAGGAAATGAAAAATTTCTTGAGACTGGTGAAAATAAAGGCACATCATACCAAAACCTGTGGGACACTGCAAAAGCACTACTAAGAGGGAAGTTCATTGTAATAAATGCTTACATCAAAAGAATAGAAAGATTTATAATAAACAACCTAATGCTACACCTTGAAGAACTAGGAAAACAAGAACAATTCAATCCCCTTATTAGTAGATGGAAAGAAATAATTAAGACCAGAGCAGAACTAAATGAAATAGAACCCCCCCAAATGATACAAAAGATCAATGAAACAAAAAGTTGGTTTTTCAGAAGATAAACAAAATGGACAAGTCATTAGCAAGGCTAACTAAAAAAGAGAGAGGACCCAAATAACAAAATTCAGAAATGAAAAAGGAGCCATTCTATCTGATACCACAGAATAGTCTCATTAGAGACTATTATTATCAACTATACGCCAACAAATTTGAAAACCTGGAGAAAACGGATACATTTTTGGACATATACAAACTACCTAGACTGAACCCAAGAAGAAAATGAAAACCTGAACAGACCAATAACAAGCAATGATTTTGAGGCATAATTAGCAGTCTCCAAACAAAGAAAAGCCCAGGTCCAGATGGCTTTACTGCTGAATTCTACCAAACCTTTAAAAAGGAATTAATACCAGTTCTGTTCAAACTATTCCAAAAGATTGAAACAGAGTCCATTCTCCCTAACTCATTCCATGAGGCCAGTAGCACTCTGAAACCAAACCAGACAAAGATACAACAACAACAAAAAGAGAACTACAGGCCAATATCTTTGATGAACAAAGATGCAAAAGTCCTCAATAAAATGTTAAAAAATAGAACACAGTGACACATCAAAAAAATTTTACACTGCAATCAAGTGGAACTCATCCCAGGGAGACAAGGATGCAGCATATGCCAGTCAATAAATGTGATATACTACATCAAGAAAATCAAGGACAAAACCATATTATTATCTCAGTAGATGCAGATAAAGCATTTGACAAAATTCAACATCCCTTCATGATAAAGACTCTCAGCAAATTAGGTATAGAAGGAATGTATCTCAACACAATAAAAGCCATAGAAGACAAACCCACTGCCAATGTTACCCTGAATGGGATGTTATTGCCTTATGAACAGGAACAAGACAAGGATGCCTACTTTTGCCACCCCTATTTAACATAGTGTTGGAAGTGCTAGCAAGAGCAATCAGGCAAGAGAAAGAAATAAAGGGCATCCAGATTGGAAAGGGTGAAGTCAAATTGTCCCTGTTTGCAGATGACGTGATCCTATATATAGAAAAGCTTAAAGACTATACAAATAACTCTTATTAGAGTTGATAAATGATTTCAGCAAATTTGCAGGATACAAAATCACATGTAAAAATCGGTAGCATTTTTATACTCCAACAATGAGTTAGCAGAAAAAAATCAAGAAAGCTAGCTCATTTACAATAGTCACCAAAAAAAATTAAAATACCTAGGAATCAATTTCACCAAGGAGGTGAAAGATCTCTACAACGAGAACTGCAAATCACTGCTGAAAGAAAATAAAGAGGGCACAAAAAGATGGAAAGACCTTCCATATTCTTGGATTGGAAGAATTACCAGTGTGCTAACATTCATGTGGATTGACAAAAGACCCTGAATATACAAAGCAATACTGAGGAAAAAAAAAAAAAAAAAGCCAGATGCCTAATACTACCTGAGTTCAAATCATACTATAAAGCTTTAGTTACCAAAAAAGCATGGCACGGGCCTAAAAACAGACAGACTAATGGAAGAAAATAGAGAACCTGGAAATCAACCTACAAATTTACAGCCAACTGATCTTTGACAAAGGCATCAAGAACATACATTGGAGAAAAGACAGCCTCTTCAATAAATGGTGCTGGGAAAACTGGATATCCATATGCAGAAGAATGAAACTAGACCTGTACCTCTCACTATAAACTGAAATCAACTCAAAGTGGATTAAAGACTTAAATATAAGACCTGAAACAATGAAGCTACTAAAAGAAAACATAGGGAAAACACTTCAGGAAGTAGGACTGGGCAAAAACTTTATGAATATGATCCTCAAAGCACAAGCAAGAAAAGGTAAAATAAACAAATGAGATTATATCATATTAAAAAACTGCGTAGCAACAGAAACAACGGAGTGAAAAGACAACCTATAGAGTGGTAGAAAATATTTGCCAACTATGTATCTGGCAAAGGATTAACATCCAGAATATACAAGGAACACAAACAACTTCACAGTAAAAAACCAAATAACTGTGTTAAAAAATGGGCAAAGGAGCTGAATAGGCATTTCTCAAAGGAAGATATAGAAGTGGGCAGCAGACTCCTGAAAAAATGCTTGTCACTCAGCATCAGGGAAATGCAAATCAAAAACATATTGGGATATAATTTCACCCAGTTGCTATTGTCAAAAAGACAGAGATTAACAAATGCTATTGAGGATGTGGTGGAAAGGGGAACCCTCCTACACTGTTGCTGGAACTGTAAATTGGTGCAGCCATTATGGAAAATGGTATAGAGGTTTCTTAAATGACTAAAGATAAATCTGCCATATAATCCAGCAATTCCACTGCTTGGTCTATACCCAAAGGAATGGAAATAATCATGTTGAAGGGATACCTGCACCTCCCTGTTTATCACAGCTCTATTTATAATAGCCAAGAGTTGGAACCAGCCTAAATGTCTGCCATTGTACAACTGGATAAAGTAGATGTTGTATATATACACAATGGAACACTACCCTGCTATTAAAAAGAATGAAATAGTGCCATTCACAGCAACATGGATAAACTTAGAGAAAACCATGTTAAGTGAAATAAGCCAGGCACAGAAAGAGAAATACTGCATGTCCTCACTCATAAGTGGAGATAAAAAATAAATTAAAAAAAAAAAAAGGTACAACACTTACAGTAATACATTGAACTTGCAACAGGAGAGAACAGAACTGAGGCTTCCAGAGGTGGAAAAGTGGGGGGGGGGGGGGGGGGG
>NW_007726407.1:524466-531340 GCF_000696425.1 Galeopterus variegatus | reverse complement strand
GGGGGGGGGGGGGTAAGGGAAGAATTGGTAATGGGTCATGAAAACGATTACATTGTATAATGTTGAATATACTAATTTATCCTGATTTGAGCATTACATATTGCACAGTTAATGATATTCAACTCTGTACCTCAGAGATGTGTACAATAAACTATATTACAATAAAAAAATAAAAATAAACCAAAAAAAAAAAAGAAAAGATGGAAAAATATTGGGGGGGGGCAAGTCGTAGTTGTTGGTTGACTTGAACACAAAATTCTAAGGACTTGGATCCATCTTTAAATACAAAGATTTCTGGTACTTAGGGTTTTTTCTTCATTGGTGGGTGGTGTGGGGAGGTAGTTGTCATGAACTCACTCAAACTGCTTCTGAGTATTTCTCAATGGGCCTTTAGAGACATTGGTTACAATGACAGGTTTTGGCATTATGGGTGATTATTTCCTAATAAGTAACCCAATACCTATTTAATTTGTAAGGTAGCCCCTTTTTCCAACAGAAAATTACTTTAAAGTAGAATCTGGCCGGTTTTATTAGTTCTGATTTTGTATTGTCATTTGGTACTTCAAGAGGTCACAACCCACTTTTATTCAGAGCTATTTTATCCAGAATGGCAAAGGAACATTTATCAATTTAAAGCCAGAAATTCTAATGTGATTTTTGCAGCTCAGTTTCATCTTTGTGTATTTTAATTATAATAAATATGCAACCCCCCAATTTAAAATAGGTTGCATTCAAAAGTTCATTTGGAACAGAGTTGCTTGGAGTTTGAAACATTTTTCCATAGAAACAATGTTAGGTTTCCAGGCCAACCTACAAAAACCTATTTAAACCATATCGTACAATTTCTGTTCTAAAATCATCATGGGGCCCACACAACATATATGATAATATTTCTATTAGGAAAATGCATTTGGAGTTTAGCTTGAAATAGACTAGAATTTCACTGGGCGTAGAGCAGGGCATTTTAAGATAGAGCTTAAAATGGTAGAGCTTCTGCCATTTTGGCAATGAGAATTAGCATTTTCCACCCTAAGATGTTATCTTAGGTTCCCCTGACTTGGGGTGAAGACTTTAGTAGGATGAGGAATAAGGCAGGGACCAGGGAGTCTTCTAAGGATGGATACATGATTCAACATGCTTCTGGCTGCAGAGACTTCTCAACTTGAATAACAGAATTTATTCTCTCATATAAGACGTTTAGATCAGGCAGTTCCAGCTTTGGTTAATTTAGTTTAGCTCAATGAAATCAGGGTTCTAGGTTAGGCTAGGTTTTTTGAAATCTTTATAACCTCACGATTATAGATTTCCACAGTAACTGCAAACATAGCTTCACAAAACTTCCGAAAAGTGATAGAATGGGGAAATGATCTCTTAATCTTATGAAATAGGAAAATATTTCCCGTTTTTTGAAATCTTTATAACCTCACGATTATAGATTTCCACAGTAACTGCAAACATAGCTTCACAAAACCTCCGAAAAGTGATAGAATGGGGAAATGATCTCTTAATCTTATGAAATAGGAAAATATTTCCCAGAAGGCCCTCCCTCCAGCAGATTTCCCTTTACATACCATTGGCCAGAACTCTCAGTCATAAGCCTGTGCTAAATCAATCACTGGCTACCAAGAATTAAATTGTTAAAAATGACTTAGAGTCTAAGTTTCAGACAAATTATACTTCACCTTCTGAGGGTGGACAGATGGCCACCTTCACTGAGTATGTAGCTGAGCGGATTCAGAGATCTGTTGACAAAGAAGAAGGTGGAATGGGTGGGTTGGGTGAATGTTATCCTTGTCTTCCCCACTGCTGTCACCATGGAGCCTTGGGACAAGGGCAGGGTATCAAATCTGAGTTTTTATGTTAGCTTTCCAACCAGCTGTGTGATCTTAAAGAAGTCATGTGGTTTTCCTCTCCAGACTCCAGTTTCTATAAAACAAAGATGTAGGAACGATTGGTTTATTCCTCATTTTATTTGTTCCACAAATGTTTTTGAAGCACCTACTTGGTTACAAGCAGTATGTTAGACGTGGAGGATCCAACGGTGAACCTTCAGCCGTCCTTCCCAGCTCTCCTATGTTTCTGTGTGATTCTGTGTGAGAAGCTGTCGTCCTGGTATCGCTATTAGGGTTGGGGTAGGGGTGGTGTGGACAGGTAAGACCTTCTGATAGTGTAAACTCTAGGGGCAGTTTCGTGGTCTTGGCTAGTTCCTATCCTTTATTTTCTTTTCTTTTGAGAATCCAAGAGATTGATCTGATTCCTTTTGTTTGCCCTGCCCCCAGCTGTTGTTCTTGACAGGGTTTCTGTCTTTCCATGGCTCATACTAGAACAACACACAACCTCACTGCATTTTTCTTACACTTCTGCTTCTGACTCCAAAAGATAACCTGATATTTTCTCTGTTTTGTTTTGTTTTGTTTTATTTTTTAATACTGTTAGCAGCTGAGGAAATAGACTGTGGAGGTTGTTGAGAGAGAACTTCTTCACTCTTCCCATTCTTTTTTTTCTCTTAGGCCTATAGAGAAAGATACAAGTACATAAAGGTAATAATAGTGCTTCCTTGAGTCAAGAATACTGAATGAGGACCTATTTAGACCTTGGAGAAATAGCCAGATTTGGTGAGAAGGAAGGAGAAAAGTGTGTTGGAGGAAATTGGTGACTGAGAAGAGCTGCAGGAGTTCTAGGGAATGTGGTTACCCTCCCACCTTCTACCCTCTGTCTCAGCCATATCCTTTCTTGCCACCAGGGACACTGCCCGGGGCCGGCTGCCCTGTGGGTGGGGATGAAGGACAGGAGAAGGGGAGGGGCTGTGAAGGCAACGTCAGAGATTGCCAGACCTTGGTGTGGGGGAGGGGAGATGGCAAAGAAATCTTCTGCTGGATGGAAGACAGGAGAGATAACCTGAGTTTCTGGGCCTTTCCTGAATGTGCATTTTCTAAGGAAAAGTGTGTGTGTGTGTGTGTGTGTGTGTGTGTGTGTGTGTGTGTGTGTGTTAAATGCAGCAATAAGATGAGGACTGGCTCATGATGGTTTGTGTCTTAAGTGATGATAAAGTGAATTACAAAGTAGTATGGTGATTTTAATTACTATGCTTTGGAGGTGTAGACAGTATAAGATTACAGTTGGTGTCATCTCTCTACTCATCTGTCTATCTCAGGAGTTGGCATACCATTCATATTTACTATTTGTAAGAGAGTAAATATTTTAGGCTTTGTGGGCCATATGGTCTGTGTTACAAGTACTCTGCCCTTGTAGCAGAAAATCAGCCATAGACTGCTAAGCAAATGGGCGTGGCTGTGGTCCAATAACACTTTATCTATGGACAACTTCCTTGTGTTTCCTTCATTTTCATACAATTTTCGTGTGTCGTGAAATATTTTTCTTCTTTTGAGTTTTTTTCAACCATTTAAAAATGTGAACGCTACTCTTCCCTTATAGGCTATGTTAAAACAGGCCTGTGGACTGTAGTTTGTCAACCCTGGGTCTTTCTGACTTTTTATTTGCCCATCTATCTACCTTCTTTGCTCTTTCATCTATGAGGAAGAATCTGATTCCGTCAAATTCTGTTCAAGGGATTCTTTCTTATTCATGTAGTCAACTGCTCTAAACATTTATAAAGGAGTTTGAGAATAACTGATTTATTGGATTTCTAGTATTGATTCACTTCTGTTTTCTGTGTTTAACTTGTGCAAGCTTTAAATATTATTTTAAAATAATACATTTAGCATTCTTATAACTAATTTAGGGTAATTCTTTTGTAAAAGATCCTTAAGTAAATATCTGCTAATGAACTACCTTGAAAACCACAAGTGAATGATAGTGTTGGGTCAATTTTTATATCCTGAATAGGGCACTTGTTTTTTTTTTTTTTTTTCTTCATCAGACAGGCAAGACTTGGATAGCCGTATATTACTGTTTATGAGCCTTATCCTTTACTGCAAATCATGTGTTTATACCACTCCTGAACTTAATTAGCAGCTGAGAGCTTTGTGCTTTGTATTTTAAGGAAGCATGTGATTTGTTCATTAGTTCAAAAGCAGATTAATTATTATATTTTTAGTCACCATCTGTAAACACATCCATATTGGTGAGCTCTCTCCTGCTGAGTTACCTTGAAATGCCCTGTGGTATTTTATTAGCTTTCAATTCTGTGTTTATTACAGTTGGCTGGAGATTTTTCAATTTAGTTTATTGGACACATAAAATCCAATCTTTCTGTGGAAACTACCAATTTCTGAGGGTGAGGGGTTTATTAGTGCTGGCTATCAATTTGCTCTAAACATTTTCCCCAAATCAGACTGTGTTTTCTGTTTGGATCAATGATAGTAGTACTTTCATTACAAGCTAAGGTTTTAAGCATCCTATGTATTATCTGTGTTCAAGGAGGAGCAATTAGGTTTAAAAATAGTAATCTGTGTAAAAAGGTGTCTTCCTAGTTCAAGTCACCCCAGACCAAATTATTAAGTACATCAGGGCAAGAAAATAAATGAATTGTTATTGATGCATAAGCATTTTAATATTATCTAATTTGGGTCTTGCAACAACCCTTTCAGGTTCCAAGTGACTCTCAGAAAGAATTTAACGATTTGCATAAGGTCACCATTGGAGCTGGGGTATGAATCAAAGTTGTTATGACTTGTGAGTTGGTTTCCTCCTCACCAGTGTTGAGGCTGCCACATAAAATACACCCAGTTAAATTTGAATTTTATATTATCAACAAGAATTTAACGATTTGCATAAGGTCACCATTGGAGCTGGGGTATGAATCAAAGTTGTTATGACTTGTGAGTTGGTTTCCTCCTTACCAGTGTTGAGGCTGCCACATAAAATACACCCAGTTAAATTTGAATTTTATATTATCAACAAATAATTTTCTTAGTGTAAATATGTCTCAATTATTGCATCGGACTTGCTTATATTACAAAATTATTTGTTGCTTATCTGAAACTTAAATTTAACTGGGAATCCTATATTACTATTATTACTTGCTAAATCTGGCAGCCCTAGTAGTGTACCTTCCACCTTTCTCCTTTTCTAGGCATGGAGGTTGTCCAGAGACCCGCCCACCCTCACCCCACCCTGTGCCACTGGCTTTGGTTTATTAACCCCATTTGCTTCTTTAGTTTGAAGTTTACCTGCTCAGGACCGTTAATTAAGGACCTTATTTTCTCTGATTTTTGAAGTGTTCAGTGACTAATCTGATAAAGTAAATGAGAATTAGCCTGTTTATCACAGCTAATGGCTTCATGCATTATTTCTTCTACGTTGTATGTTTATTTAGCATGATCTGCTGGAGTTAATGCTTTAATGTAGAATAACTCCATAGGTCAGAATTTCAGACCCTGTGCAAAGAAAATGAAGAATCTTAAAATCATTCCTTTAGTTATTATGATAGTATATTTTTTCTCATAGAACCTGTTTGTGACTTTATATTTTTGATTTCATCTAAACTTTAATTATTATAATTATTTAGGGTTTTTTTTTTTTTTTGCTTTTGATTCTTGAGTACTTCACATATTTTGAAGACAGTTTTGGTGCACTTTAAAAAACAAAATACTTTAAAAAATGTAGTAGATGATTGAGAATCTCTAACACTTCCTATATTTTCACTTTTAGTAAAAGGTAATGCTTTTACAATGTCTTTTATTTCTTGAGCAATCAGAATACAGTAGGAGAAGTTAGAGTTCTCAGCTTCCAACCACTTAGCCTTATACCAAAGTGATTGACCAAGGAACTCCCGGTGAAGCTAATTCAAGCTAGTGCCTTACACACTCTGCCAAAACTCTAGGAAACTTGTATTTTAACCGAAAAAATCTCAGAGACTGGGCTGGAAAACCAGTGGGTATACAAGGAGGATTGTTTTATTATCTAGTTACCATTAGGAATTTAACTGGGGCCCCAAACTCTTTTCGGACCACTAAGCTGAAACAGTGTGCTGTTAGCTATAACATGGATCAGCTCATTTTATCACTCTGGATGTTTGCTTTCTCATCTGTAAAATAGAGTAGGGGTGGGACTGAAATGATCTCTGAAGTCTTTATTACTTTCTTACTGGCTCCAACAGAGTTGGGAAGCCCCAAGCCATATGAAGCTTGTTCAGAGCTACTTGTTCTTCTCAGGATACCTTAGGATAGCTGAGTGATTCCAACAACCCATCCCAACTATGTGCAGATCCCTTGGAATAGAAGCAGTGGATCTGGAAAGGCTGCTCCCCAAGGTCTCTGCAGTTAGCAATGCACTTAGATTTGACAACAGGGCAGAAATATCCATAGGGTTGAATGGCATGTTTTACTGAAATGATGGGGTTACATCAGGCATCTTCTTAATGTGTCTTTAATTGTGCTATGTTTCTCTATTCCTTATAATTAATGCATCTGAATCTTGATTCTCTTCCCTTTTCCTTCTCTTTCTCCCTCCCTCCTTTTCTCCCTTGGTTTCACCCTCCTTCCCTCACGCCCTTCCTTTTCTTCCTTCCTTGCTATTCTAACAGCATGAGAACAGGACTTTTAGGAGGGAGTCTTCCAGAAATGATATAGTTGTATTGCTTTATCCGGATTTCTAGAGCTCATTTCTCTCCATGTGCTTTTTAACAAGAGGGAAAACACAATGCAAGCCCCAAATCCTTTCAAATATGTTGAAGAGAATGATGCCGTAGTTTGAGCAAGATTGGGATTTGAATCCTATGTTCTCTTCTTATTTACTATTTGTAAGACTGGTGAAGTCACTGAATGCATTTCTTTATATCTAAAATGTAAATATAATCCTTATTGAATGCTTCAGGTTTAACACTGATATTTTATGGGAAACACCTTTTGCTTTATATTATTATTATTATTATTATTATTATTATTATTATTATTATTATTATTATTATTAT
>NW_007726407.1:522384-524223 GCF_000696425.1 Galeopterus variegatus | reverse complement strand
TATTATTATTATTATTATTATTATTATTATTATTATTATTATTATTATTTTGGTGGCTGGCAGGTATGGGGATCCAAACCCTTGACCTTGGTGTTATAACACTAACTTACCAATCTAGCAAAGTGGCCAGCTTAGAAAGCACTTTTTGAACTGATTTGAACAAATGATTTCCTCACATGCCTAGGTAGATTTGTTTGTTTTTTTCTTTTCTCTGTAATTCCAGAGTTGTTATGTGTTTTTTTCTCATGCTAGACTTTAGATTCACTGAGCAAAGGACCTTGTTTTATTAATCTTTTTAACCCCAATTAGTAGGCCTAAAGAACCTATTAAATGAATAAGCATTATTAGGTTTTTATTGGACTAATTTGTCTGAAAGCATGTACATATAATTTTGACTAGTTTTTATTTGACTTATGATTCTGTCCAGTTTTTAATATAATATTAAAATAAGGAAAATTGAATATTTAATTTTATTATATTTGGTTAAATGCTTTACTTTCCGTTTGTACATTTTTGCATATTCAATTATCTGTAAGTCATGAAGTCTTGTATGGACTTGTTTTGTTGTCTCCTCATTCATTCTTAATCTATTCATTATTCAACAAATATTTACTTTCTCCGTAAACTGTCCCCTCAACTGTGCTAGGCGCCAAATAGACATAGTCTTTGCTACCATGAAGCTTATTGTCAGTGGAGAAGAAGGCAATAAAAAAAGTGAACGGGAGTGAGTGTTAAGAAGGAGAACATCAGGGTTCAAATGAGAGAGAGTAACAGTGTTACCCACTCTACATGAATATATTTAAACTCTTTAAGGAAGTGGCATTTAAGCGAAGAGAGATCTACTTTTGAAGATGAATAGTTCTTGTCTAGACAAAACCAAAGCAAAGCAAAACAAAACAACTGATGAAGAGTGGATCAGACATATTACATGGTATATTTAAAGGCCCTGAGGTGGGAAAGAGCCATGTGGGCTGAAGGAATTGAAAGATAAGCACGAGGATTAGTGGCATGAAGGGAGGCAATGCTGTTCATAGTGCCCAACTCCTCAAATGTTTGATTTCCTACTAAATTACTCCCTTGCAGTTGCTTTTCTTGGTGTTCCATTTCCCAACATCCTCTTATGTCTCCTTTTTTGATAACAGCTTTATTGAGATGTAATTTGCATACCCGTACAGTTCCCCATTTAAAGCATATAATTCAATGATCTTTAGTGCATTCACAGAGTTGTGCAACCATCACCACAATCAATTTTAGAATATTTTCACCTCCTGTACACTTTTGCTGTCACCCCCACATCTCTGCATCAGCCCCAGCCCTAGGTAACCACTAATCTACTTTTTCCCTTTATACATGTATCTATTCTGGCAATTTCATATACATGGAATCATGTGTGTGATCTTTTGTATCATGCCTCTTTTTAGAATTTTCTGTTGCATGTTCATTTGCTTTCCTCTCTTGTTCCCAAGTCACTGCAGTTATGGGCTTTTTCTTGCCTTCAGTGTTCCAACTCGTTCCAATGATGTTATATATTTTTTTCCCCATATCATTAGTGGCTTCCAAATTTAGAACAGTTTCCATATTGGTAAATGCAGTAGTTAAATTCACATTGATGAAGAATTGTCTTTCTTATTACTCATTACTCATTATTGTTTAGTGTCTAGAAATCTTTACAGATCACAAATTGGTCCTCTTTTTTCTGTTAAGCAAATCTGATCTCTTATACCTAAAAGAGTTAAGAATCTTAAGTGAGATTTTGTTATGCAATAGAAACATTGTGTGAATCTTTCATGCCCCTCTAATAAGAGGAAACTTGGAGAGTATACATTTTGAAGTTTTGAA
>NW_007726407.1:518591-522081 GCF_000696425.1 Galeopterus variegatus | reverse complement strand
ACTGCAGTTATGGGCTTTTTCTTGCCTTCAGTGTTCCAACTCGTTCCAATGATGTTATATAATTTTTTTCCCCATATCATTAGTGGCTTCCAAATTTAGAACAGTTTCCATATCGGTAAATGCAGTAGTTAAATTCACATTGATGAAGAATTGTCTTTCTTATTACTCATTACTTATTATTGTTTAGTGTCTAGAAATCTTTACAGATCACAAATTGGTCCTCTTTTGTCTGTTAAGCAAATCTGATCTCTTATACCTAAAAGAGTTAAGAATCTTAAGTGAGATTTTGTTATGCAATAGAAACATTGTACGAATCTTTCATGCCCCTCTAATAAGAGGAAACTTGGAGAGTATACATTTTGAAGTTTTGAAATGATATGTGTAAAGAACAAATACTTACCCAAATCTATTCGAATGATTTTTAAAAGGTGGACTGTCTGCTTTAAAAACAAAAGAGTGATTAAGTGCTCAATACTTACTTGTTAGTGTGAACTTAATAAATCGATGGATTGATTGATAGCTAATAGCACTATTTGATTGCTGGTTAGATATCCACAGTCTGCAGAAAATCAGAATGTTATGGTTGAAACACTAGTGTAGTAGCACTAATCAGAATTTCTTGGTTTCTGGAAAATTAGGAGGTTGCTTCTTTTCTACCTAGGAAAAGAAATTAAGAAATATTAATCTTCATTTATTTTCAGCTAGGCCATTTGTGGGGTGGAATGGGTGGTAAAACATACACTATTAATCTATTCTCTGAAGTAAATTGTGGAAGGCATCTCTTGAAGGCAGAAAAGAGTCAATGTCTTTTCTGGGCCAAAGCTTTGGCCGTTGTTACCACCCCCTCCCCCTACCAAAGAAGAAAAGAAACTCTGATGTGAGCAAGAGAAGGTGAAACTGAACCCTGCCATTAACCCTGCAGTGAGGGGCTTAATCCTAGCAGACTTTAGACCCTCCTTAAAGAAAGAAGGTCCAGGCAGCTATCATGCTGCCTCAGCATTGGTTTTTGCAATTTGAGCAATATAAAATTTACAAATCACGGTTGCAATATTAACTAATTGGAGTCAAATTTAAAGATACCGCTTCCCCAATTTGTTTTAGGCAAAAAGATGCTGACGTCAAGTAGTTAAGAGCTATTTTAGCTAATGGCAACAGATAGATTATGGAGAATCACTACTTGTTCTTTAGGCCAGGTGGTAATTACAGACTTAGAGAAACAAGAGTTGAACGTGTTCCATTCTCTAACACCTTCACACGCCTCTTTTTAAAATTCTGTATTGCGTGTTCATTTGCTTCTCTCCCTTTGCTCCCAAGTCACAGCAATTAAGAGTTTTTTCTTGCCTTCAGTGTGCCAGCTTGTCCTGGTGACGTTATTTCTCTTTTCTTCAGACAATTAGTAGGCTTCCAAAATCCACAATGATCTGTAAATTGCTAACTACAGAAGTAAAACAGAACTACATTCAAGGTGTTTAGAAACTCTCATAAGATTGTGGTAATATGAGGAACAATAGGTAAAATATTTTGTCATTTCTGATTATATTCAAAAGTTGTGATTGAAGTTTTTAGCCAATTGTTTGTGGTGTCAAAAAACTTAATATTGCTTTCTGAATTATGTGGAAGAAATGAATACTTTTTTAAAAAGACAGCAAGTTTCTTTAAATAAGGTTATTCCGAAATGGCAAAGAATCATTAAATGACCTTGGCTGAGTTCTTTGGATGTGTGAGGCTTTAGTTTTATTATCCATAAAAAGAAGAGTTTGGCCTAAATCAGTCTTTAGCAAGGTGGGTCTTGCAAAGCTTACAATGAGAACAGCCTTTGCAAATGACATTGTTTTTTTATATCAGAATCCCAGTGTGCCCTGTTCCCCTTCCCATCCCATGAATAAGGTGAGTTTATTTTTTATTTGCTTTCATTTTTGCATAGTACCCTGGTTAATTGTCTTTTAAAATAACTCTCAGAATTAAATCAACTGGCTATGAACTTTGGGCCCTGGCCTAACTGGGTCTGCTGGCCTCTGATGTAGATGAAACTGCTCACCATGGAAACGGATGATACCAGTGGTCTGTCAAGGAAGGCAAATTTGGATTCAGACTTCTCCTCCCCACCCCCAACTCACCATCCTTAGCTTCTGTCACAAATTGCATTGGAAATTAATAACACAAAAACACAGAGCTATGAACTCTGGACCAAAACAGAACTAATTTCACCAAAATTGCCCATGGCATGTCAGTAAAGAAACAGGATTAATCACAGAAAATAATTATAGTCTTTGGACATATCAGAACCTTATAATATATTTAGAGCTGTTTGTTCCTCATATAACCATCCTAAGGAAAAAAAAAATCCACTGAGCTTTTAGTTAAGCAGTTGTGATATTCTAGATGACATATGAGAAGACTTGTCAAATACCCGTGACTTGAAACTAGAAATAGCATGACTTCTTGTCACTTTAGGGAGACATAGGAGCTAAGTCTGGGAGCTTTGACATCAGCTTGTTTTTAGCAGTGTGTGATGTCTGTTTTTCCTGGTTATTATCCCTGGGCTCAATTTTGCAATTATAGGGTGCATGCATCATTCAGCATATATGAACGTTTTCACTTAGTAAATTCAAACGTGAACACCTTTTTTAGTAACTTAATGGGCTCAGTTTTTGTTGGTTGCGTAGTGTTTAAAATGACACTTGAGACAGATAACCAAAAGCATAAAATGGAAAATATGATTATTGTAGAAAAAAGGAAAAGCAACATGTTTCCATAAATGCTTTCGTGTAGCTTACTCAAAGAAAAACCATTTGACATTGGAAGTTGCTATGTGAAGCATGCAACATTTCAGTGGCATTACGTTTTACTTGTTTGAAGTTATTCTTTAAAACATATCTATATCTGTATGTACGTCTATATCCACATCTACAAGGGAACTTCGGAAAGTTCACAGAAAGATTCATATTATCTTTTAATTCTACTTTTTCACAAGCTTTCTGAAGTACTCCCATGTATCTACATATCTGTGTATATACATATATACAAATACAGTTGTCTTTTGGTATCCATGGGGGATTTGTTCTAGGATCCCCACAGATACAAAAACCCATGGCTAATCAAGTTCCTGATATAAAATGGTGTAGTATTTGCATATATGATCCTTCCATATATTATAAGTCATCTCTAGATTGCTTATAATACCTAATACAATGGTAAATGTTATGTAAATTGTTGTTATACTCTATTGTTTTTTATTTGTATCTTTTTAATTGTATTGTTATTTTTTCTTTTTTTCTGAATATTTTTGATCTCTGGTTGGTTGAATAGGTGGATGTGGAACCCATGATTGTTTTTTATTTGTATCTTTTTAATTGTATTGTTATTTTTTCTTTTTTTCTGAATATTTTCGATCTCTGGTTGGTTGAATAGGTGGATGTGGAACCCATAGATAGAGAGGGCCGACTGTATACATCTCTATCTCTCCATCCATCAATCCTTTTTTTTTTTT
>NW_007726407.1:460461-518022 GCF_000696425.1 Galeopterus variegatus | reverse complement strand
GATAGAGAGGGCCGACTGTATACATCTCTATCTCTCCATCCATCAATCCTTTTTTTTTTTTAAATGTTTGAGTGCCACCTGCTTGGCAGCTCCAACAGAGTAAAACTGAGCTTTGATTATAAGTCCACCCTCCTGGAATTGGTCCATTAGAACCATTGTGTGAATAATCTTGTGGAAGTTTCCTATAAATGTGCTGGTTCTTTGGCATCATAGTGTTTTCTGTGGGACTGCTTTAAAGTTCACATCTCCTTAGCAAGAGGCTTGGTTTTTCAGAGACTAAATTCTTTTGTGGCTTAGAAATACAAAGTAGCCCTGATTTATTCCTAATTCTACTGGATAGTGTATTATTTTTCATTAATGTGATGGTATATATTCATTAAGAGGTGTTATTAATGGGCTGCTAGGGAAAGAAGTGAGCCTTCAGGTGACCATCGAAATTCCTTTGTAACTCTGATGGATCCACCAATGGAGCTTATTGTTAATTACCATTAGCTGTACTTCTACCTGTCATTATCAGAATCACAGATTGAACATAGTTTAGAGATTCTCATGCATGACCCTATTTGAAGCAGTAGAAATTGTGTGAGTCTTTAAAGGCTGAAGCTAGTTACAAGGACTGCATAAAAGGAAAAAAGAAGAGGATCAATGTTAAATTAACAGCATTGTGATAATTATAGCTTATTCTTAAGCACTAAATGTGATTCAGAATCAGACTTGTTTCTAGTTCTCACCTCATCTCTATGTCCATCCCTACCCTCACCCAAATAATATTTAACTGAAACCAGAAATATTCCTCTTTCTTTATTTTCTACATTGAGGATTTCAGAGGGAATTCTTTTCATCCAGGAAAAAGAGAATCAGGCCAGTTTTGAGAAACTAAAAATAAAGCTATGCAAAATTGTTTTCAGAGTAGAATTCATTGGCATTTGTTTTTATGCATGACAGCCCCTTAAAATATAGCATTGAATCAAACTATGATTCTGACTTCAATGATTTTTGTAGTCAGTTTAGGAATATTGAGTATAGATTTTCTTACATGCTTTATATCTGAACAGATCTAATTCAAATACCTGTCGCGTAATAGTCATGTAATATTAATAGTGTAATGATAGTGATAATATTTACTGGGATGATAATATGTACCAGACTCTGTGCTAAATTATTTAGCATCTATTTTCTCTTTAAATTCTCATAATTACCTTTCCAAGTGAATAGCATTAGCTCCATTCAAAATGTAATAAGGTGGAAAATGTATTATCAGTTTGACAAAATAAAAACATCCTCTTAGGAAGAGAACTGTGTTAGTCTGTAAAAATTTCTTGATAAGGATTCTGAGAAGACTGTGAGCCCCTGACCTACCTTCGTGCCTCCCTCCCCATCTCTCCTTTCAAGGGCTTCTTGTTGCTGGTGCCCAGACTTCAGAGTGAGAACTAGGTTTCAAAGTAGTGTAAGAAGGGTTTAGAGTTCTTGGATTTATCTGAGCTAGAGGGAGTGTGGAATAGAGATGAAAGGGGTAGAAAGAAAGGGAGCCAGAGAGCAAGATGGTGGGAAGCTTTCAGTAGAGTGTGTGTATGTGTGTGTATGTGCATGCAAATTTGGGCTCTTGGCTGAAGGGGATACAGTGCTGCAGAAAACCTAAGAAGCAAAGAGTGTGTCAGGCTGCAACTCTCCAGGAACTGGTAGCAAATGACATAGGAATGAATTTTTACTTTATTATGAATCTTGATCGGCAGGGAAATGCCCAGGGACACCTCTCACGTCACCGATTAAGAAGTTGAGGATAAGTACTTGCCTGAAGTCAGTCAGGGGCAAGGCTGGGGTGCAGATCTGGGTCTCTTTCAGTTCAGAGTGCTTTATTCTCTTCATTATACCTTACTGACACTCTGGAATAATGATTTCCAGGATAAGACATGATAGAGTATTGACAAATAAACGTTATGATTATGTCTGTGTTTACTAGTGGTTCTAGTTATCTTCCATTTCTAAACTTGGTAATCAGATGTGTTAAACATTTTTTTTAATGATGAATTTTAGAGAGTGAAAAGCATGCTTAAGAATATTAAATCTTAATTTTTTTTGGATATCATCATCATACCGCTATAATCTGGACTTTTTATGATATTTTATTTTATGCCCTTGCACCAAGCTATTATGGCACATATGATAATTTACTTATAATCAGTATGTACTGTGTTTTGCTATTCTTTTGTTTGTTGAGAGTCATGGAGAAGTAAGTTGGTGGGTTTTTATAAACTGTTGTGTAATATGTTGGGTTGTCTGAGACACCTGTAGTAGGCCGAATAATGGCACCCTTCAAAGTATCACATTCTAATCCTTGGAACCTTCCAGTGCTACCTTATATGGCCAAAAATCGTTTTGCAGATACACGTATGATTAAATTAAGGAACTTGATGTGGGGAAGTTATTGTATTATCCATGTGGTTACTGATGTATTCACATGCACCCTTATAAGAGGGAGGTATAGGAATATTTGACATGTGCAGAAAAGGAGAAAGCATTGTGACCATGGAAGCAAAGACTGAAGTGATATACCCATCAGAAACTGGAAATTGCTGGAACAGATTCTCCCCTAGAGCCTTAGGTGGGAGAATGGCCTTGCTGACACTTTGATTTTGGCCCAGTAAAACTGATGTCTGACTTCTGGCCCCCAGAACTGTGAAAGTATAAATTCTGGTGTTTTAAGGCACCAAGTGTTATAGCAGCCACAGGAAACTAATACACCATCACAGAGAAGTCTGAGCCCTCAACTTCAGTCCATGAAAGACGCAATGGCTGGATATAGGCTTTTTTTCCCCCAAAGCCCGGGCATTTGTGGCCCAGGTAAAATTCGCATCTTACCAAAGTCAAATCTCCCAACATCCAGGGACCTTTCTACCTGAGAAAGGAGGCTCTGATTGGAAACCAGTGGCAGCAGGTTTGTTCCCTGCTTGGGGATTCTTGGCAGCAGAGATATGGCCTCTGTCCCCTAGGTAAAGACAAAATTGGTCTAAAGAAGAGATTAAACACTGTATATTTTGTTGTACTTTTTTCAAAATTGGAATACCAGAATACGAGTTATTTTACAGGCTTTTCTCTTTGAGTGCACTAAAATAAAAAAAATAGTAAAATACGCATCTTCTCCAGAACTTAATAAAAATTATGTGTCGCTTTTTAACTAGATCCAGATTTTATCCCATCTCTTATTATTTATTTTAATTCAAATAAACAAAATTAAGAAACTGCATCAATACTTTGTATTATGTAGGAGAAATTTGTCAGTAATTGTGTTTAGGCAATTGATTATTCAAGATTTTTCTTTTTTAAAATTTATTTTTTTCTGTCAATTTATTTTTTCTTTGTACATTTTTATGGGGTACAGTTTGTTGTTTCAGTACTTGCATATATTGTATAATGGTCTAGTCAGAATAGTTAGCATATCTATCACCTAAACATTTATCATTTCTTTGTGGCTATAACATTCAAGATCCCCTCTTCTGGCTACTTGAAATATACAGTGCAATATTATTAGCTATAGTCACCCTAGAGCACCAGAACTTATTCTTCATATCTAACTGTAACTTTGTACCTGTTTACCAACCTCTCCCCATTCTCTCCTTCCCCCTCTTTCCCTGCCTCTGGTAACAATTATTCTACTGTCTATTTCCTTTTTTTGTTTGTCTTAAGTTGTTATCTTAATTGACCTGTGATAATCATATTAGTCCATTTCTGTTGCTTATCACAGAATTCCTGAAACTGGGTAATTTATAAAGAAACAAAATTTATTTCTCACAGTTTTGGAGGATGGGAAATCTAAAGTCCAGGGAATTCATCTGATGTGGCCCTTCTTCTTGGTGGGAACTCTACAGAGTCCATGGCGACTACGATATCACATGATAAGAATGGGCTGAGCAAGAGCACCAACCTTCTCACTTGCTCTCCTCTTAAAGCCATCAGAACCATGCCCATTACTCCATGAATGAATCAATCCATTCAAAGGGCATAGTCCTCACAATCTAATCTCCTCTTAAAGGCCCTGCCTTTTAGTTACTGTAATAGGATTTCCCATCCTCTTAACACTATTACAATGGAGATTGTTTCCAGTAGATGAACTTTTGGGGGACACATTTAATCCATAGCAATAATTGTATATATTTATGGAGTACAATGTGATATTTGGGTACATTTATACAGTGTGCAATGATCTTAGGGTATTTAGCATATCCATCACCTCACACATTTGTTACCTCTTTCTGTTGGAAACATTAAAAATCTTCTCAATTAGCTACTTGAAGCCATACAGTAATTTGTTGTTGACTGTAATCACTCTGTATTGCTATAGGACACTAGATCGTATTTTTCCTTTCTCTCTACAATTATAAACACATTGACCACCCTTACCCCATTTTCCCTCCCCTTACCAGTCTCTGGTAACCACTATTCTACTCTCTACTTCTGTGAGATCATCTTTTTTAGCTCTCACATATGAGCGAGAACATACGGTATTTCTCTTTCAGATTTTCCTTTTATTTAGCTGTGCAAATGACTATATCCATCTAATTATAATAACTTAGAATTTTTTATATGTTATTGTTGGGTATGCAATACTTTGAAAAAATAAAATAATTTTTCTTCTTTCCAGTACCAAGGATTTTAACCTACATGCCTATGCCATTGAATATATATATATATATCCTGTTCTTTCTTTAAAGTTCTTTAGTAATAAAATATCAACCTAAAACCAAAGTGGTTCTGTTTACACAGCGTTTAATTTGGAGGCCATTTGTATCTTGAATAGGAATTTGAATTGTAGGGTTTTTTTTTTAATCAAGTGGCTACAGTAGAATTTGACTTCCTGTCCTTTCATAAAGCTAAAATTCTCAATGAGCAGCATTTTTCTTTAGAATAAACCAGCCACTTTGAAAACAAGCTTCTTCAGCTGGTGAGAAGTTGTGTGCCCTGATTAGCAAGGAAGCCACACTGGGCTTCAAGCATTTTAAAATTGAACTGAGGGTCCTGCTGAAGCACACCTTCTATCGTTCGGTAATGAGTATTTTGCAGAGTCCTTTCAAAAGTAAACTGTATTGTTCCCTTGCTAGTTTCAGTATGTCTGAGTGAGGTGATTATGGCTTCTTAAAAAGCCACTTTCAGGTTTGCAGAAAAATTATCTACTTGAAAAAAGATTTTTTTTCCTGTGTCTGGTGATAAATTTTAAAACCTTGAACATTTCGAGAGCATCCTAGCAAGGGGTTTAAAATTATCTGAAAATCCTGCCTTTGATCCCAGGTGCATGGAGTGTAAAAACCCATCAGAGCCTAGAGGCAGGGCTCTGCTTCCAGAGCTGCTGCTTGAGCAGGAAATTTTGCATAGTAAATACTTTAAAACTTTGTATTCAGAAAGGAATATTAAGTCCAGGGGAGGACTAACATCTCTGAATAAAAACAGCAAATTTTCATGATGCCAGGGTAACCTGTATAGATATTGAGACAGCCTAGCATCATATGAAATTTTAAACTGCTGGACATTTGGAGCCCATTTGTATTTTCTGATGGAATGTTTATAGGGCTCTCAGACTAGTGGGGGCATGGGGTGGGACAGGAGCTCACTGTTTACTGCTTTCCATTTCCATATATCCCTTCTTGTTAGTTACTTGTATCATTTCATTATTACCGAGCTGAGACAACCACAGTCTTGGTCCTGTGGTAAGATATTATTTATTGAAATATTTTCTTTGTATACTTAAAATATCTTAGGGTAAGCAGAGTTTGGAATACAAGGGGCAGATATTGGATAGGATCTAGAATACCTTATCAGTTAATTGAATCAATTTCCCCACACAAGTCCTTGGGTTCTTAAATTTATTGAATTGACCCTAGTCCTTCATTATCTAGACTTTTTTTCCCTAAATCCTAATTGAGTGAAAGGTTCTATCTGAAGAATTCCAGCCCCCTCTCCCCGCTGCCATCTGCGTAGGTGAGTTATTCTTCTGGCTCTTAGAGAAGATGAAAATAAGCTACAAAGAGCTCATACTTATAAGCATTTCCCCTATTTCCCCACCTCCGTAAGTGTATTTTAGGAGATACAGAAAACATCAGACCTGTCTAATTTGGCCCAAAGAAACTCTAACTTTAAAATATAAAGTGCTCCCAAAACAATCAATAAGAGGAGAGTAATCCCCTGGGGGACCCCTCACTTCTGCTCGTCCTTCCATGCCCCCATTGGCAGATCTCATTCTTATCCCTGAGCTTCTCCTGATTGAAGATATACATGTTTTTTTTTTTTTCCTTTTTGTCTTTTTTACTGACCAGTAACGGGATTGCAACCCTCGGTGTCTGGCAGATCTCATTCTTATCCCTGAGCTTCTCCTGATTGAAGATATACATGTTTTTTTTTTTTCCTTTTTGTCTTTTTTACTGACTGGTAACGGGATTGCAACCCTTGGTGTCGCGCCCATACCGGGGACCGGCAACGGGATCACAACCCTCCGTGTTGCGCCCGCACCGCGCTCAGGCAATGAGCGGGAACCGGTCTCCACATGGGATCCGAACCCTCGGCGGGAGCGCCCGTGTTGCGCCCGCACTGCGCTCAGGCAATGAGCGGGAACCGGTCTCCACATGGGATCCGAACCCTCGGCGGGAGCGCTGCTGCGCTCCCAAGCGGTTCACTCTCCAGTGCGCCACCGGGCCGGCCCGAAGATATACACGTTTGAAGATGAAATGTATTGGAGTCTTATACACTGCCACAACTTACTACAGAGACATCTCTTCTGTTGTTACTGGGATGAGGTCAACATCGCCACATAGAACTTTGCTGTCCTTCCTTCACCAGGCAAGGGAATTAGAGTTCTGTTTATTCCCTAGCTGTTTCTCTGCATTGAGCAGAAGAGACAACTGGCCATATAGTTTTGTCCTTTCTGGGACCAGCTTTTCTCAGGCCAGTCTGATAACCTCCCAGCTCGCCATTGCACAGGCCCCTCCTCTCTCGTGGCCCATAGGGCTGCAGACGTTTACTTCTCTTGAAGTGAAACTCAGTCTTCCCCCCCTCTCAGAGGGTTCGGAGGTGGAGCATTCAGCTTCATGTTCCCATCTTCTGACTCCACCTCTCCTTGCTCCTGAGTGTGTGGAGTAAACCCATAGCAGCAAGCACCCAGCTGAGGGGGTCTGTTCCCTTAAAATCTTCCATTATAACAGCAGCATCACAGAAGCCATGAACTTAGTGGTTAGGTACACTTAGGGCCTCTAGGGGCCTTCAGTTCTACTCTTTGGATCCTATAGATTTGGAATCCCTTTAGATTTATAGTAATCTGGTTGAGATACTTCCAAAATTCTACCCACTGCCACTTCCTCACCCAAATGTAAGTGACATGAGGGCAGAGATTTCTGCACCGCCCATCTTTTGTAAACTGGTATGTCCCGTGCACCTAGGCCTATTGTTGAATGAATAAATCTCTGCAGTGGCATGTTTGCATTTTGTAGCACATACTGATAATAATTCTTGCCAAAACCTGAAAAAATTCCTCAAAGAAGTTTTTCAGGAAATGGAGTTATGCTGGTCCTTAAGCCTTACGACACAATCTCTATGAATAATGCTTGTGGTCAGCTTGCTTATGAAGATGTCATGTTTTATAAGAAATTCTGTTTATGGACAGAGTAATGGCAGAACTCTTTAAATTATTATGTCGAGATTTTAAGAGTGTAAATAAGATGAATTACTGCTATAATTAAGTAAAAATGAAAAGCAACTTAATGTATAGGAAGTGAGTGTCCATTTTATTTTACCAATTAATTGGATGCAGAGTATGGCTGTGCATGACGTAGCCTGACAGTAGACATTACATAAAAGTTCTGTGGAATGTGGTAGATAACCCAGTAAGAAGGAAAAAAGCCCAAGTGGACATGGATCACCTGGTAGTTTCACAGTCTTCTCTATTTATACAAAAAACCCGGTATCTCCAAACCCCTAAGTCTATCCGTGTGTCATGCCTGTTTTGGTTTTAATGACTTTCAGACTCTTCAGTGGGAAATAAATAAACAAATAATAAAACCAGTGTTACAGAAAAATTATGAACTAAAAACATTGATTATGAATAATACATATTTATTTTAGAAAATTTGGAAATAAATATAGAGAAGATAAAATCACCTTAAATATCAGCTCTCAGAGGGAGCCATTAACATATGATGTATTTTCTTCCCTCAGTTCATGGAAAGTGAAGGCTTCTGTGCTGCTTGCTGTTCCTCATTCATTCCTGATTTCTGTGATTGGGACCTCCTTCTGGTCCACCAGATCAGAAACCTGGGGGGTCACCTTGGACTTCCCCTTTCACTCACCTTCGTCTTTGGCCTCTGTTGGTCCTTCCTGGATATCCCTGTGCTCCATTCCCTCTGGTCCAGCCCCACTCCCATTATCCTAATTCAGTCTCCCTTCATCTCTTATGTGGAATCCTGCAGCAGTTCCTCCCCAACCTTGCTGCCCCTCATCAGACCCCGCTCTGTCACATGCCCCACTGTGAGCCTGGCACAGCTTTTGTTTCTAAATGCCAACTCAATGATGTCATGCTCTTGTTTCAATCTTGTTGGTAGCTCCCATGGTCTCCTTTTCATGATCTGCCTTGGTAACTCACCAGCCTCACTCTTTGTCTCTCTCTTTCATTCTCCTTAGCCGTCACCTCCGTCACTGGACAAGCAGTTTCCAGACCTTCCTCTTTCTTACTTTTGCAATGGTCACACATGCTGTTCCCTGTACCTGCAATACTTTTCTTCCAACCTCCTTGAAGTCTCAAACCTCCGAGTTCTAAAAACTGAAACAGAATGACCTAGTGATACCGCATGTTTATTATACATACATATTTTGAATGGCATCTTTCTGTTCTTCCTCCAGAGCTCAGTTTGTCATCACTGACTCAGGGGATACTCCCTTCTCCACAAAGACTAAGTTTTATTTGTTTTGTTTCCACCATTTATGGCCAACACTTAGGCACTACAAATTTAGGTCAGTAAGTGATCCTGAATATTAACATCAGGTGAAAGTCCCTGAAAAGCAATGTTTTGAGTAGATTTTATTTGAAGTTAATAGTGTATGTGGAATGCCTATCATATGCCAGGAACTGATCTTTGATTCCTGTGAATTAGGCAGACATCATCTTTGCTTTCCTGGAGTTGGTGGTCTGGTGGTAGGAGACACTCAATAGAAGCAATGATTAAGCACAATAATGTCACATGGAGATAAATGATTTGAATTAATATATACAGGGTAATGTGGTGGGTTTGGGTGCAGTTGTATGCTTTTAGATCGACTGAACTGGTAAGGGCCGTACTATGTCATATATGCCAAGATACTGTCAGGTGTATGACAATCATATACTAAGTTAACATCAATTGGTAGTTACAGTCATGCATAATTGTGGGGTTAAAAGTATTAGGGTTAAAGCCTTATTTGAATGTACAGAGGATATTTAATTAAAATTTGAAGGAAACATGATAGCATTCAAATAAGTGAATGACTGTGTAATATAACAAGGAGAGTCTGGATCAATCACCCCAGAAGACTGATTGAAGTAAACCAATAAATAGAAGTTACAGAGAGGTATGTTTTAACTTACTGTAGAGAGCATTGTTTAAATGTTTATAATTTAGTCATTAGTAGATGGATGTGGTAAGTCTTTGACACAGGATATGTTCAGGTACAGGTGATCTGTCAGAAGTGAGTCGGAATTTACTCTAAAGGAGAGGAAAGTAGCCTAGATAGTTTCAAAGATCCCTATTGTGTTAAGTTTAGGAGAAATAGAGGTAGGTATCCCGAGAGGAGATGATCCTAGCCTGAGCAGGAAGACCACTCAGGAGAGGTTGATGGAAGAAACTATGACTTTTTGCTGAAGAAGGGGCACATAGCAAATACGTAAGAATGTTGATTAACCAGCAAAAGAGTCTTCATGCTGATTGGTTGGAGAAAAAGTAATGTAAAGAAGATCAAGAAAGAAAAAGGGTCTTATTGAAGAAGGACTCTACCAAATGATTCTGGAATATTCAATGTAGTAATGCTCAGCATAAATTCATGGCATCAATTGAAGGGATAAGCTTTGACTGTAAGTTAACATCTGGCTGGAATATTTCTTACATCACTAATTCTTAGGTAATAGTTAAGCTTTGATTCTAAGTTAACATCTGTCTGGGATATTTCTTACACCATGAATTCTTAGATAATATAGATCTTAGTCCATTCATACCTTGAATAGTATTATGTAAATTATTTTTTATTTTGTCAATAATATGGCAAGTCTCCATTTTTAATACTCAGAGTTTTTGATTGATTTTATTTGGATTTAGGATTGGCTTGGTCAGGAAAACAACAAAGAAACATATTTTTCTTCAGAGCTGCTGTTATTGCCCTTTACGTTGTGGTTAACATTTTGGCAGCACAGGTATTAAATTGTGTGCCACCTAGAACTGAATATAATTAACTTGGTTTTCTCAGCTTAAAACAAAGAGACCTTGGCTTTTTAAGAGATTAAATAAGCCTTATTTGAAAAACAATGGCTTGCAATAGAATGCTTTTACTTTTATCCATGTCATATATTTAAGTTACACATTATTCTTAGATTATTCATGTATTTATTTTTTCCTTCCAGCAAAAACAATTTAGTTCCTTTATCTTAAGTTATTAAGATTTCCTAGAGAAAGATTTAAAGTTTTCCAGTTCAGGAGGAAAAGCAGTCAAAGTGGAAAACCCCCTAATTTTTAACGTTTTCCCAAGAAGCAGAACAGCCATTTCCTAATCTCATAGTGTCCCAAGGGCATTATACAGACACTGCCACTTAAAAAAGAGGACTACAGGAATTGCAATATGTTTGATAGAAATATAAGTAATAAAAGTTTAATAAATATTAAAGCATAAACAATTTATTTATTTTTCCTCAATGTTTGTGTCTTTTAGCTAATAGGGTTTATTAATTCTCATTGATGGAAGGTTGACAAGGATATGTAGAATGTTATTTTGTCTACTTAATAATTTTTTTAAACATCGTTATTTCTAAATGAACCAGCTCATTTTTTGTTTGTCTGAAAGGTGACAGTATATTTATTATGGTCCATTTCATAAATACCCACTGGCAAATAGACCTCTTCACACCTGGGTGTGCCTCTTTGGAGTCATGCAGAAGAAATCTTCCCAATGTGAATTACTTCTTGACTTTTCAGACTTAAGATGAAATTGCTTAAAATAAAAGGGAAAATAAAAATCTGCTTGTTTCAGTGTACATTTGGAAGGTTACAAAAATTGGCTTAAATATTGATGTTTAGTTTTTGGTATTTTTGTTTTTTAATTGGCAAGGTAATAGGGATACTTCCTTGGGTGAGATCATTTTCTGTGAACTTGGGAAGAACCAGTTTGCCAGTGGACACATGGAAAATACATCATTTGAGCATATGTTGTTTACTTTTTTATTATGAAATATTTCAGTAATAGAGAAAAATGTGAATAATACATTTAATAAATACTCATCTACTCACCACATACTCGTGTAAGATTCTCACAGTTTATCTTATTTACCTCAGGATTTTTTTTTAAAGAAATAAAGTATTTAAGATATGCTTGAAGCACTCTGTGTAATTCACTTACTCCACAGAGTTAGCCACTATCCTGAGTGTGTTGTTTATCATTTCTATTCATTGATTTATTTTAACTATAAAATATTTATCTATAAATATCATAATATCACTTTATATGTTTTTGAACTTATACACATGGTATATTATACAAATAATCATTTAGTTTATTATTTTATTAATTTGTCATAAGCATTGAGGTATATCTCTGTAAATATATATAGTTGTAGGTCCTGTATATTAATTACTGTATAGTATTCTATTATAAAAATTACAATAGCTTTCACATATCCATTTTCTTGTTGATGGATGTTTAGATTGTTACCAAAATTTCTGCTCTAAATAGTCGTGCTATGAACATTATTGTGATTTTTCTCAAGAAGACACATGGGAGAATTTTCCTAGGATTAGAACTGCTGGGTCACTTATTAGTTTACTATTACTGCTAAAGCAAACTACCCCAAATGTGCTGCCTTAAAACAACACAAGTTTATTATTTTAGAGTTCTTTAGATTAAAGATGAGACATGGGTCTCACTGGGCTTAAATCAAGGTGTCGGCAGGGCTATGTTTATTCTGGAGCCTCCAAGGGAGAATCTGTTTCCTTGCCTTTTCTATCTTCCAGAAAGTACTCACATTCCTTGGATCACGGCCTCACTTCTGCATTTTCAAAGCCAACAATGCTGCATCTCTCTATTACTACATGCTTACATCTCCACCTGACTCTACCTCTGCGTCCTTCTTCCACTTTTAATAATCCTCGTGAATACATTGGGCCAACCCAAATAATCCAGGATAATCTCCAAACTTTAAGGTCATTTTATTAGCAACCTTAATTCCATCTGCACCCTTAATTCCCCTTTGCCATGTAAGGTAACATCCACATTTTAATAATTTTCTTTGTATCTGATATATACGTATCTATTTTTTTGAGATATAGCAACATAAAAAAGTACAGTTTGGGGGTTGGTTCAATTTCACATAGGCAGTAACTGAAAACAATATAATTTAAAGATTAATGGCTTTATGAAATGTTATTGCTAGAAAGAACTTTAGAGATGATCTGGTCTGAAACTGATGCTAAGAGAGACAGGAGTGGCAATTCTAGAAGTACTTGTATGGATAGAATGAACTGCATACACAATGCACTATATTATTTTCTAGCATGCAAATGCTATTTTATTTTCATGGGTGTAAATCAGCGTCCATTGTTTTACTCAGTCCAAAAGTTAACGGAGTTAAAGAACAGATGCTGATTTACATCCACGAAAATAAAACATTTACATGCTAAAAATTTTCATGGGAAGGTAATGAATCACTTTGTTCTTAACTACCCAGGAAAAAGAAAGGTAGTGTTGGAAGCACGTAGGAGATTACTGTGACTGCAGCTCTTATTCATTCTTCGGTGTTGCGAGTATGGTTATGAAAATAACAACTGGACATCATTTTTTTGAGAATCATCTGTTTTCTCTCTAGTGTATATTTTCTTTTGGAAGGCTTATATCTCTTCTGTGGGCCAGGTCCCAAAAGGGAAACTTACTTTAGCAAAGTCCCACAACTTTTCTGTCTGGTTACTCATTCACATTATTGTCTGTAGCACAAACTGCCCCTCCTCCAACTCACTAAGCAGGTTTTATTTTCTCAATATCACTAAATTCTAAGGTTCTTTAAGCTCAGGAATAAAATTAAGTGCTCAAAATAAGTGTCTCAAGTTTTTTTTTTACTATTTTTTTTTTTCTTAAGGGAGTGTTGTAGAGTAACTTAAGAGTGAGTGACAGTTGACAGAAGATGTGGTTGCCCAGCAACTGGCAATTTAAATAACTAGGAGCTGATGTGATTTACCAACCTGATAAACAGCAAGGACTTTAATACAATCTGCAGGACTGCTACAGATGTTGCATCGAGCTATTTATATGTTTTGCTCTGTCTCAGTCTATTTTAACATATGCATATATATATATACACACACACACACATATATATATACATACATATATGTATATATATGCATATTTTTTTCCTGCAGAACTGGAATATGAAAGCAAAGGCTGTATCTCTTCCCCTATGTGACATATTAATAGAAGTTGCCTGCAATAAAATGAATTGTTTTAGCCCCTTGTTTTTATACAGATTCTCAGTTTCAAAGGAGTCTTTCTCACTCAGAGAGAATAAATGTCCTGTGGATTGAGTGCCATTTTTTTTTTCCTTTTTGTCTTTTTTTGTGTCCGGCAACGGATCGCAACCCTCAGTGTCGCACCTGTACCGGACCGGGACCGGCAACGGGATCGCAACCCTTAGCGCCGCACCCGCATCTCGCTCAGCCAGTGAGCGGGAACCGGTCTGTATGTGGGATCCGAACCCTCGGTGGGAGCGCCGTCGCGCTCCCAAGCGGCGCACTGTAGCAGTGCACCACTGGGCCGGCCCTGCCATTTTGTTTTGAGTTCTGTACTATACATTCAGTAATTGTTGTTACCTTATTTTTGTAGGTTTTATAATTTGAAACTCTTCTCCATTTTTGAAATGGAGTTGCAGTTGCTCTTGATTCTTCACAGGAATAATGAGGTTATTATTAATAGGATTGGCTCTGAGTGATTAATTGATGAGCCTGTTTTACTAAGGACCATCAGGAGGCTTGATCCCGTCTTAGGTCAGTTAGTTTCCTGGAGCGGGTGGATATCTTTCACACGGTTCTTCCAAGAGGTGATAGAAGAGCTGCAACCCGTATTATATATAAAAATAAAATAGTAACCAGAAGAGTGCCCTCTCCTGGCAGGAGGTTAGCACTATCATTGTATATAAATAACTGATGGTATATTTGAGAAGCAGTCTGTATAAAATTCTGTCATCTCATTTGAATTGGAATTTGCTGTATAAAGCAAATAAATACCACTATCCCGTTACTAGCACAGGACTTGAGAAAATTTTGAGGATAATTTTGATACTGAAAATATGTTATGATATGCAGAATACAGAAAAAGACCATTTTAATGACAAAAAAGTGAAAGGACACAGCAAGGTAATTTTTAAATTGTTTCTTGAAATTATTTACAACTCATTGGAGGTAGGACTTGGAGAACTTCTGGGAAAAGAAGAAATTTTTGCCAGCCACGCATGTTTGAGTAAAATTTAATATCCTAAAGCTATGAGCCAGTTTTTCCGCAGTACTTTCCCCTTCTACCTCTAATTACAATGAAAACTTCCTTCTCCAAATTCCTGTAGCACTTGCCCTGTCCCATTTCTTTTAGGAAATAATAGCTATCAGGACAAAAGTGTTTCCCAATCCCAGGGGCCGTTTGCAACACAGAAGTGCTGAATGTCATAATGATACCTCCCATTTATCCAGCACTGTGCTAAGTATTTTAAATATATTGTCACTCATCCCTCATGACTCTGCAAGTAGCTATTAGATCCAGCAACTTACTGGTGAGGAAACTGAAGGCCAGAGTGGAATAGTAATTTGCCGGTGAAAACACAGCAAGAAAATCAGAGAAGTGGGATTTGCATAAAGGTCAGTCAGACGCCAAATCCAGTGCCCTTTTAACTGTGTTTCTCTCTCTCTCTACGCTTAGTTATTTTGTTTCTTAATTGTTTATATGTGTATGTTGTTTCTTTAGTGGTTCTCATATTTTTGCTCAGTTAAGAATAACCATGGAAGCTTGCTAAAAATGCTGTTTCTGAGCCCCTGCCTCAAAGATTCTGATTCAGGAGGTCTCAGGTAAGCTCTGAGTGTCTGAATTTGAATTTTAGTAAATCCTTGGACCACACTCTGAGAAATCACTGGTGTGAAATCTGTGAGGCAGGAATTACCCTCTCAGCTCTCTGTACTGAACATTCATAGCAAGCACTCAGTTAAGTACACGTTAGATTCAGGCACAGTTAATAAAACTGTTGCTCCTGTGCTTAATATAGCTCAGAGTTCCATATTGTGGACCTCAGTTGTTCTTAACTTGAATATAAAGTTTGCGCAAGTTAGAAAAGTCTATACTAATTGGTAGGGTGAAGTTCGAAGAACAAGATATCTGATATGATGTTTCTTTTTGTGTATATTCGTGTATTCTGGAAATTTATAGGTGTATCATAAGTTATTGTGTATTCACAAGGAAACCTATGTATAAAAAGGAAAAAGATAGGCTAGAAAAGAACCAGAGAGGGATGAAATCAAGATAAATCTTAGGTATAAAATAGAGTTCTTTGGGAGGGGCTGAGAAGGAGAAAGATGGGAGAGGTGAGGTTGGTTCAACTCATTAGTAAAGATGGGTTCTTTAGAAAAGGGTCGAAGAAGGACTGACTAATTCAATTGGAAGAGATCCTGGAGAAGTCTAGTGGAAAAAAGGGTCACAGATGAGGGGACGGGGAGTAAGCAGAATCAGTGACAACATGGATCTTGGTTGGGGAAGGATCCCAAGTACCTCATATCCTTGGGCAGTCACCCTAGTGGTTCAAGGCTCATCCTGTTTTTCTTCCTCACTGTGTGGGAATTCTGCTCTTATCATTTCTTCACTTGAGGTGCATATCTGTCTGTGCATGGAGATGTATCTTGGCCGTCTTAAAATTGAATGGTCCACCAACAATAGATAGAGCAGCAAGTAAAACGAACAGTAAAATCCTACCCAAAATAGAAAGAGGGGCCTTAGGGTGTATTGAAATACCCAAGGCAATCTGTTAAAATGATAGAAAAGTTCTTTATAGAAGGATCTATACAGTACTAGGGGAATAGACTTCATGTTTCTTTTCAAATTTCTATAAATGATAGTTTTCCTAACTTGCTCTTTTTCTATATTTCAGTGTTCTCCATTCCATTAACACCCAAGTGATGCCTTTTCTTATATGAGTAACCGCACTGAAAGATTAATGTAAGCATGGTATGCTCACGAGCAAAGGATCACACAATGTATTTCCTTAGAGTACACATTCGCCTTGTAAAAGAAGGAAAGAATGGAAAAAAGCTGTAGTAATTAGATTCCCATTGTAACCCTAGTGGAGTGAGAAAGATTAATAGCTGTACTGCAGGACTGTATTCCACAGTGAGAGGCACTGTATGTCACTGTTTTCTCTTGAGATGGAATTTGGCCTGAAGTAGAACACAATTTCTATAATAATAATGATAATAATAGCCAACATTTTTAGCACCTTCTCTTTACCGATTACTTTACATTTATCTTCTCCAAGCCTCACGATGACCTGGTAAGTTAAATAATTCATGTTTAAGCAACTGAGACTCAGAAGGTTAATTGACTTCCAGACCACCCAGTTAGTAAGACATTTTACAAGGACGCTTGGCTGCATGTAGGGATTATCAGATCTTCAAGAGGTAGGTTGCAGCAT
Source organism: Galeopterus variegatus (assembly GCF_000696425.1). Classification (NCBI taxonomy): domain Eukaryota; kingdom Metazoa; phylum Chordata; class Mammalia; order Dermoptera; family Cynocephalidae; genus Galeopterus; species Galeopterus variegatus. Next base: position 501,098 of record NW_007726407.1, on the reverse strand, counting down.
TAAAGAAATCACAGAACTTTTAAAAAATGTACACAATATTGAAGCTTGAAAAAGAACCACGTCACTCTAAATTACAATGATGAATAAAGGTCTTTTGTGTTTGGCCAGCTGATCATAACCTGTAGCTCTCCACCGGGTGAGGTAGTAGACGTCGGGGGAGCCCAGCTCTTTCAGGCATGCTTGGTCAGGCAGCTTTCTGCAGGGAAGGTTACAGTGTGTGAGTTACAAAGCCCTCCTGCTGCACAGGTATCAGAGGTTGTCTGTTACAAGTTCCTCACTTCGACTATTACTTCCTTTTCACGATTCTATTTTGGACTTCTGTCCCATGTGTATTTACAGATAGACAAAGCTTTTTTTTTTTTTTTTAACAACCTCTTTGCCATGACTGAAAAGGAGCCTTGTATATCCTGCAGTTTCTGGGCATTGTGAGTCTCATTTTAAACTTAAATTGGTGATAATGGTGACTGTGACTCCCTATTGTCCAAGGAGGGAAGTTGCAGAGAGAGGCTTTTAAAGATGATCCAATAAAAATCAATGGAGTAAGCCTTTTTGATAAAATGATCTTTTTTTTTTTTTTCCTTTTTGTCTTTTTTTCGTGACCGGCAACGGATCGCAACCCTCAGTGTCGCGCCCGTACCATACCGGACCGGGACTGGCCATGGGATCGCAACCCTTGGTGTTGCTCCCGCCCCTCGCTCAGCCAGTGAGCGGCCGGTCTGTATGTGGGATCCGAACCCTCGGCGGGAGCGCCACCGCGCTTCCCAAGCGGCGCACTACAGCAGTGCGCCACCGGGCCGGCCCTAAAATGATCTTTATTGTACAGAGGCTGTTTGGGATATGACTTGGGTACAGTTTACCCTGGGGCTAAGCCCAGTGTTTTAAAACTCAAGGCATACTATGAAAAGGTCTATTTTTATTAGTGCAGGTACTATAGTTGGCAGGCTTTCTTCTTATGAAATGAATATCCAGCAGACCATTCCTGATTATGTTATGTATTTTTAGATGTTACCATTGACTTATATTTATAGTGTCGACTACTGAATTCTATCTTAAATATGCAAATTAGATGCATAACTAACCTCCCAAGCTGCATTCTCTGCCCTGTGTTACACTCTACAATGTAGCCTGTGCTTAAATAGGTCTCCTAAAAGTCTTAGAGTGAAGCTTATTATTTGCTTTTAAAATGTAAGCACAGAGAGTGTATGTGAGATATGTGGCCCTCTGGGTAACACATTCTGCTCTTAGAGCATAACGCTCTAAGGGTGAAGTCAGTAAACGTCTGGCAGTGCAGGCAAGGAGTAAAACCAACAGAGTTGCGTAGGTAACTCCCCAGAGACCAGAGTGAGCCAAAAGTAGTTGATGTGCAAGTCTTGGCCAGTATGTTTGGAGATTCAGAACACCAGGTGTGTGTTGTGGTATTAGGGAAAATTAAATCTCCAACTGCATTGTTGGCGTGGTTCTGGCCTGTGCCCATCAATTTTCTATTTCTCAGAGACCCCAGAGTCCCGAACTCCCACTACCCTATTCCTTAGGACAGCATAAGTATAGTCAGGAGCATTATGAGCACAGTCCTGCTTTTGCTACTAAAGTTGAAGGGGAACGAGTATCCTTAAATCTCTGTATTTCATTCTCCTGTGTCTTGATGAATAGTGGTTTGATTATTTTGATGCAAACATGAGTTTGTAGAGTATCTAATAAAGAAAGAAATTTCCTTGTGGGATTGGGGAGAAGGAGGGAAACCTAGACAAATAAAGTGAGAAACTGAACCCTTCCAACAATATGAGAAATCACTTCAATTGAAAAGCCTAGGAAATGACCCTATCTTGGACAACACAATTCATGGGCAGTTTTGTGGGGGGGAGTGTCTTGTGTCTCCCCTAATGCATGAAGGCACCCACCCCATCTCGGTCTGCTCTTCCTAGAAGGTAGCCCAAACTCTAGAATATTTCTCTTTCTTTCTTTGATCCAATTCAAAGGACTGCATTCTAGTCCTTCAGAATTCTATACTAGCAAATTAGATAAATGATTCCGCCCCAAAGTCAGGCAACTAAAGATTCATTGGTTTAGCCCTTCACCTCTGTTCAGTCATTCATAAATAATTTATTTCACCAGGTCCTGTACTAGGTGTGGGGGTTACAGAGGTAAATATAGTACAATCCCTGAATGGGGGAAAATAGTCTCATGGTGGATTAAAATACTCTACTAACTTTAAAAGTTGTTATTATTGTCTAGCATAAGAGGTGTTATTATAGGTATGGTATTAGACGCAGTGGGAACATAGATGAGGAAGCTGACCTTCTACTTGGAGTGGTGGTTAAGAATTCTCATTTGAATATGGCCTTAAAGAATTCAAGGTGGGAGGTAGAGAGGAGGTAATAGTATCCTTTGCAGAGGGAGGAACAAAAGCATGGAAACGTGAGTGTGAATGATACCATAGAAGAATAATCAGGACTGACAGCCGGCTGATGTGCTTTAGTACAGCCACACCGGTGTGCATACAACAAGTGTTCATTCTGATGAGCTGTTGCCTGTGCCTCAGTAGTAATTTATAATGTTGAACATCACTCTAGGAGAAGTGACAGATCACCTGAAACCACAGGGGTTGCGTGTGAGGAAAAGAAGGAAGGAGAGAAAGGAGGGTGGGAGGAGACCGATTATGAAGGAACTTGAATGCCAGCTAGGGAGTTTGTGTGTCACCGAATTGTATTTACTCACTCATTCATTCATTCATACATCCTCTGGAGGCAGGGATACCAGATAGAAGGCTAGATCAAAAACCCAGTCAGAGCAATTACTTGAGCCAAGGCAGTATTAGTTGAAATGGAAAGGAGGGACTAGATATGAAAGATATTTTTAAGAGATCTGTGTTCTGGCTTTGGTGATTGTTATGGGAAGTGCAAGAGACAAAAAAATGAAATAGAATGGAAATCATCATGTCGGAAGGGATACCTGTACTCCCATGTTCATTGCAGATCTGTTTACAATAGCCAAAGTATGGAACCAACGTAAATGTCCATTGACAGTTGACTGGATAAGCAAAATGTGGTGTATATATACAATATGGAAAAAGAATGAAATTCTGCCATTTGCAGCAACATGGGTGAGCTTGGAGAAAATTATGTTAAGTGAAATAAGCCAGGCACAGAGGGAAACATACCATATGTCCTCACTCATAGTGGGAGCTAAGAGAGAAAAAAGGAAAGAAAGACCACAGTGGTGCATAGGGCTTGCAGGAGAGAGCCAACCTAGGGTTGCTGGGAGGTGGGGAGTGGGAGGGAGGTCGGGAAATAATTGGGTGGGGGACACGGGGTGTGGAGTATGCATAAAGCAAATGTACTTCACAGGGCCTGGTTTTCCAAAGCCTTGCAGTTTCAAATATTGACCTTGCAAAGGACAGGAAATTTTCCCCAGGCTATAGTCTCTGTTGTAAGATAAAGAATTGTAACACAGCAAGGTTGCTGGCTCAAAGACAGACAGGTTACTGATTGATATTTAAAGATACGGGGAAATTGTTGTAAGAAGAGAATGTTTGCTAAAATCAAGCTTTTGTTGCAAATTGCGTTATGGAAGGTCACCTTGCTTGTCTCACTGAATGTTACCATCTTCTATTGTTAAACTTGTTAAACTGTACTTAGCAAAAACCCTACCTATGTTCTTTTCCTGTAACTTCCTGGTCTAGAGAATAAATGTGGGAAGAGAACCCCAATTCGTGGTTAATTTCCCAAATGGAAGGAGTGCCTCTATCTCGAGGGTTCTGGGAGATTAATCCCTTTTTGGGGCTTCTCACTGTTCAGAAGAGATGGGCTTTGAGTAATCTTTGGTGGCTCCATCACCCAGGGGAAAAGGGGTGACAAATCCATGGGAGGCAAAGCAACAACAGGGAATAATTACAATCTTTTGGTAATGGGCATGCTGATAGTATTGATCTGACCATCACATCTTGGGCACAGGTGATGACAGTCAGCTTTGTACTTCATGAATATGCATAATCAGTAAAAAAAAAAAAAAAAAGTGGGATCTGAGGTTTCCATAGTGGGTAACAGAGTGTCTTGTATGTACTCAATAAGGGTTGTTGAGTAGAATGTTGAGAGCAATTTTCTAGTGCTTTCCTGCAAAGATGAAATTATGACAGAATTTCAGATTCTGAGCCATAGGAGAGAATGGGGGTCTGATGAATCTCTTGGTGCTCAATACACTAGCACAGTAGTTTATTTCACCAATAAACTATCTGTACAGTGGATGTGATAAACTGAGTCAGCTTATGAAGTGTACTCTGTAGAAAAGCAGGGCTAATGGCTCCATCTGAGAAGAAGCCCCTGTGGATGAGTGTGAATGGCTTTGTAGGCTGAACCTATGACTTGCCCTAATTCTGGGAAAGATATATTAGAGATACAAAGAAAGCGTTTTTGTCAGCTACATAAACAATAAAAACATTCTGCTTTCTTAGTAGCACACTGTCCAAAATAATACCAATTGCCCAAAATGAAAAAAAAAGGAAAGAAAATTATAATAAGAAACTCAGAATATAGTTTTAAAACCAAAAGGAATAGTATGATATTCAAGGAACACGAAGTCTAAGTCAAATTTGAAAGCTTCTGCTGTGTCATGTCTTGAGATATTTATTCCAACTTTTTGCTTCATGTTATCATTACTTGTGATTGAGTTCAACCTAGTCAATGGCTAGATAGGTTCTTTAGTAAAGAAGACCTGGGACTCAATGAGCCATTATGAAACGATGATGACTAGGTAGGCAGGGTCTTGATATTCAGACAACTCTGCTAGAATGGCCTATAATTCCTTGTGATACAACAAAGAGAGCACTCAGCTAAGAGTCAGAATACCAGCCCTTCCATTTACCAGCCACTGTCTGTGCACAAGCCTGGGACTCCTCATCTCTAAAATGAGAATAATAGTAGTTTATTTGGTGTACTCTAAAAGGCTGTTGTGAAGATCAGAGGAGATACTCCAAGTATAAATTCTTTGTGACCTATAAACTCTGCTGATTTGCAACATTATTACTATTGAACCACCATGTAGGTGTAATGGTTAAAGCACCTCTGCCAAGATCACCACAGGTGATGTTAATGAGAGTAAGGTGGGCTGGGACAATGTAATGTGCTAGTGGTCTCTTTCCCTGGCTCCATGGGCAAGCTAAAAATTTACAAGAGGTCACTGCCTTGGGTTGTTGACCTGTGCTATATCCCAGGATATTATAGCACTAACTTACTTGCAGGAAGCTAACCAACCTGTAGTTAGAGATTATCTTTTTGAAGCAAAAACCCTTAGTCCCTTATCATGGTTCGAAATAGCTCGAGAAATATAATCAAGAGACAATATAACCTTTCCTGGATCTCAAGAGGCAAAGGATTCACAGCAGCAGTTTTGTTTATGCTGCACATGTATTTGTCTCCTTAAATGTACACATATATATTTTTACAACATGGGCAAACACATGTTCAAATTAATTGTTAGTTGAAAGCAGATATATTTCTATTATTTGCTTTGATGATCCATACTCAGTAACAATCTTCATTATTTTTCTGTTCATTTTTTGGTTATCTACCCCCTTGGAAGCTAGTTTACTAATATATGAAGAGAAAATTTTTCCCGTTCTGGAGTATATTTCTTTCTTTTTTTTTTTTTTCTAGAAAGATGACCAGTAAGGGGATCTTAACCCTTGACTTGGTGTTGTCAGCCCCACTCTCTCCCAAGTGAGCTAACCAGCCATCCCTATGCAGGGATCTGAACCCGTGGCCTTGGTGTTATCAGCACCACACTCTCCCAAGTGAGCCACGGGCCGGCCCCTCTAAAGTATATTTCTATGTGGCACATTTAGATAAAGAAGTGTGGGAAGATTCGAGAATAAATTGCCCGTTCTCATTGGCAAATGTTAACTACTGACCCCTCTTTCTTTTCCAAGCAGCTAAAAATGGTCTTAATTTATGTAAAATTCTGTATCAGTTTTGTCCTTAAAAGGTGTGGATTGGGCTGCTGATGTGTTGATTGTGTGGCCATGGGGAGAGGGAAGCATGTATAGCCTTGGATACATCCACACACTTGACGTGCATGTATCTATAGCAGGTCTATACTCCTGAAACATTTTAGGAGAGCTGTTTACATGACCATATTCCAGTTGTGCAGCTGTCGATGTAACAATATCTTTGGTTTAATGTGGCTTATTGGAAATGGAAATGCAATAAATGGAAACAAGTGCATATTAACATAGAAATCCCTATTGAATTTCTTTATAATAGTGTTCAGTTAACAAGACTTTATCAAAAAGTTAGAAGAATATGTCATGATTAGGCAATTATTAAAAAGGTGAATGGCAAAGAGAGTTTTTTAAATTTCAAAAAGAGTTGATATTTGGAAGCCTAATTCATATTCCCATCCCAGATTGATTTTGCAATTCAGATCTGAGGCTATGAAGTCAAGATCTAACAATTAGATACCTAGTCACAAATCAGCATGTCATGGACAGTCATTATGTGTGTTTGTGGAAAAAAATGGCATAAGTTACCACTATTAAACTGTTGCAAATTATTGGTTATATTGAATTGCTTTTGTACATATACAAGTATCAATTATAAAAAATGACATTAAAAATTAAAAAAAAATTTTTTTTTAAAGACTAACTATGCCCTTGATGGAAGGCAGCTTTCAGAACTGCTTTACTTACTCTAAATGTTTTCTGTCCTTTGCTGTTTGTTATTCTTAATTCGAAATCAAACTGTGTCACTGAGAATCAAGATTGTATCAAGAGTGTTTATGAAGACTACAATGTAAAAAAAATAAGAATGACAAAAATCTTGAAGCCCACATTTGTTAATTTAAGGTAGTTTATAAATTCAAATCCAAGTTAATTTAATTTTTATTTTGCTGTATTTATTTTTAATTATAGAGCAGGTGACATCTTAATTTTCTCACCTATCAGGTGGGGGTGGGAAGGTGGGGGGAATTACAAGTTATCTATTAGCATTGTTCTTGTGAAAACAGTATCAGACATGGTGAAATATCTAAAAGCACTTTGTAACTATAAAGAACTATGCAAATGATGTTGTTATTATAATAAATATGGCATTGACATCTTTTTATTTAAAGCAAACGTCAGAATGTCTGTTTCCTGATATAAAACAAAAAATTTTCTGCTCTTCATTTTTCATCTTTTTGTAGAGATGTTCCTTTCTCATCGACATGGAAATTAAGATTCTTTAGGTAATGCTAATAAAATAAGCACATCCGTATGATTTTTGAAGATTTATAAGATGTACATTTTTATTGTTTCTCATCGACATGGAAATTAAGATTCTTTAGGTAATGCTAATAAAATAAGCACATCCGTATGATTTTTGAAGATTTATAAGATGTACATTTTTATTGTTACTAAATGTTGTTACTTACTCAGCACTAAAAATGTGATGAGAAGTAGCCTGCTAGATCTGATAATTCTACTCAGCTGTTTTAATAACTAAGTAGCATGTATTTTTTTAGAGACCATATTTAGTATTATAGGTATTCTTGGTGATATTATATCATTCTTCAAAGAAAATGTGTATATTCAGCTTTATACGTTTGGGCAAAAATAGGAATCACAGTTTCAAAATACTAATGGGAAAACGAGTCACAATAAGTATGTTGGATTCTCAAGATAAAGAGATGTTCAATTCTCAGAATTATAGCATCTGTCTATAAAAATAGTGTAATTGGGATATACTATTTTAGTAAGAAACTCATTAAGTATATGTTAAAAGCTCCTTTTTTTAAAATTTGACATTCCAGTAAACTGTTAGGAAAATGTCCTTTTAATTGCTTTTCCTCTAAGTGTCTAGAAGTGGCAGTACATTAAGATTAAAAGCAGAAAGTCCCTTAAATTCCTTTCAAGAAGTCCATCCTGTTAGTGTGACTTCTAGAAAGCCAATGGCTGTTATTACTTTTGGCTGGAAGGATATTGCAAAAGACTTGAAGAAGAAATAGAAACTGTAATGGGAATTTTCTTTCACTCTTACAGTTTACGCTTATTTGTTCCTCTTCTTAGTTTATTAAACATTTTTGCCAAGAGGTCCTGTCTCTAGAAGGAAGTGTTTGACAATGACAGTTAAAAATGCCATGTAGTGAGATACTTTTACCCAAACATCTAAAAAAAGATTTTAAATTTCTACAAAAATGATAATAGCAAACAAATTATAGTGAATAGTAAATAGTAAAATTCTTATAATTATGTGAAGTGCTTTCTCACTCAGATTCCTTCCACACTTATTATTTTATTTCAGTGTGCTATAAGCAAGAAGTAAATTTGTTGTTTTATAGATGAAGACTTAGAGACCTGGGAGGTTGACAGGACTGCCTAAAAAACCCAAGCCACGCTGTGGCTGAATTGAGACTCGAGGCCAGTTGTGTATGTTTATTTTCTGGTGTGACCTGACCTAGCATGTATCTCACACATTGCGTTTTTCTTACATTCTAGGTTTCTCCTCTGCAAGCTTCTCTTGGACCACCACCACCAGCTGAGCAAAGGAAGACTGTGAATCCGCATCTGAGCCCATCCATCCTTTGGATTCCCATGATGAGCTCGCCAGTGCAGCCTGGTCAGTCTGCTTGCTTTTTAAACCATTAACAGACTTTATGTGAAAGATGTTGCTTTGTGTTGCTTCAAACCAAGCAATTTAAATCATAAAGGAACATTATTTTCTGATGAAGATTGGTTGATATAACAATACATTTTGAATTTTGCATTCTATAGCTAATCCTCTCTTACTTAACCCAGTTTGTCTCCTGGGCAAGTAATTTTCTTTGCATTATTGTCTGAGCATTAGGTTTTAATCCTTCTGCTTCTAATGCAACATTTAGATTAAATTTTATGATGTTATGAATATTAAATGTGATATAGGAATCTAATTTGCACCCGTAATCTTTCTGACCTAATACATGTCTATGTGGTTTTAAATTATACTGTGGGGTTTGGAAGTCAGCTTGTGGACTGACTTCGCCTCCGTCTCTGACACACAGGAAGGATATTTTTCCTCCCCACCCTTCTTTGCTGACACTTCTGTTTCCTACATACATATGTAATTATAATCTCAGCACCTGCTTCCTCCAAGTCCAGAGTGATATGTGTGGCCCATGTAGCGCTGTGATCAGCAAGCCAACACCCATTCCTTCAGGAACAGGGTGTCACTTTGGGAACAAACACAATCCAAGTTCTGAGAATGATGGAGTAGGGTCAGATACCACATTTTAATGACACACACAGTTTAAAAGGTTTTTCTGTGTGGATCATTCTAGGGGTATTTATTTCTATTTATTTTTCAGCATATTGATATCTTTGAGTTAGTTAACTCTTTAGGTTGAAACTTATGTAATATTATATTCAGGGTTTATAAGGGGAAAACTTTTGCCAGGATTTTCACTCTCTGGAGTGCCACACCCAATTAGCTGCTCAGGAATTCCACTGTCTCATCAGCTTTTCTCCACATCCCCAACAGGCTGCCAACTTGTATGTTGAATTTGGAACTGGAATCCATTGAAAAGTATAACTGCAATTGTTGATTCTAAATGATGTAGTAAAAAAATCCCATAGTCTTTAGTCACAACCATGATGTATAATTGGCATTGTGTCATGTAGTGTAGGCCTCTTATCTCTGAGTCCCTACAGCCAAGTTATTCTCAAACTTATGCATGCATTAACATCACTTGGAGAGTTTATTTTAAAAAGTCCCATACCCGTAGTTTTTGATTTAGTAGATCTGGAGTGGGGCCCAGGAACTGTGATTTTTACAGTTCTCCAGGTGATGCTATTGTTGCCTTGGGGAACACACTTGGGGAACTACAGGTCTAGCTCCTATACCATTTCTCACCCATCCTCCCCATCCCCCCACAGATAGCCCTGCTGATGTGTGTTCTATGAGCTGCATTGCTCGTTATAGTTATAGTATAGTATTATTATCCTTTCTGTTGAGATGAACTTTAATGTTTGCATTTTTATTTATTGCATTTTAAACATTATATATTTGTATATTAATTGATATTTCAAAATGGCATAATTTAAGAGACAATTAATTTAGAGCCACCATGGGCAAATATTTTTTTCTTATGGTAATATTTAGCAATGGAAGTTGACATACCCTCCCCCCCAGGAATATTGGTTTTATAATATGAAAATATCCTTTGAGGCTGCTAGTTTGATGAGGAAATTCTTGTCAGCCATGATAATTGTTTAGTTAGGAAAGGGGAAAAAGTGGGGGATAAATGAGATGACCATTGAGTAAAGCCCATTTGACTTTAGGGCCAATAAAATTTCCTTGTGTACTTCTCTGTTAAGAACAACATTATACAGAGGTCTCAGTCAACTCTGGGAGGTTCTCATGAATGAAATCTGAAGTTGAGGAAGGTCACAGAAAATGGGACACGTGGGTGGGAGTCTTATTTATTGCGCGTAACAAACTATAATCAAAGACTTGAAACGCACCTTGCATGTATAAAGGAAAAATGATCTTGTTGCAAACATAAAAATAGTCTTCTGTTGTTATTAGCCTGTATCTTATGGTGCCATATATATTCTACTGGTGAGAAATAACCTGATTGTTTGACTTAGAAAAGGTCTAAGGATTTTCTTACATCTTTTTTTTTTTTTTTTTTTTACTATCTAAAAAGAAAATTAAATTGGTCTTATGCAATCACCCTCCATATATTTTGCTTTTGAGTATTTATATTTGTCTTGAAAATTAGTTCTGGGCTAGTGTGAATTCTTGTTTTCCTCGTGCATTGACACCATTCGCAGAAAAGTTCCCCATCCATATTCAAATACAGTTGATATCAAGTACAAACTATTACTGTCTTGATCATGTATTCAGTCACACAAGTGCTGATTTTTGTATATAGAATTCACTTGTTTTTATTTTAATCTTGTTGCCCCAGTAATGTTAGAACATTATTGGGTATTGCTTTTAGGCACTGAGGAGCCTGAATGGTGGGAAGACTATCTGGATAAGTTTGGCAGCTAGCTGCTGCAATTAAGCTATTAATTAATTCAAAACTTACTAATCATCTATTTTGTGCCAGGCAATATGCTACCCAGTAGGGACACAAAAAGTATGAAAACATGGTTTCTACCCTCATGGACAACACCCTTTAGTGGGAGAGAGGGAAATGTTAATAATTTTGATCCGTTCAGTGTATTAAGTATTTTAGTAAATATAGGACCAGAAATTAATTTCTTTTGTATAGCAGTATGGATGCTATTTATAGTAACAAAATTTTTACCAGGAGTACTAAATAACGGAACGCATAGTGCTCTTCACTGTGACTTGCCAAAGTGCAGCAATGCTCTCAGTCTGTCAGCACTAGTGTTTCTCATTTTGAGACTTTATAAAAACATAAAATGCATCATAAAATCATATCTCAATGTAAGTATCTCTCCCATGAGCTAAGATATGATAATTGTTATCTTGCTCTCTGATGATAAATTTTTAAAAAGCTAATGCTGTTGAAACCTAAAGGAGGTAATGATTTGTGGAGAGAATTCTTAGTGGCTTACATGTATTCTCTGCTATCTAGGCAATCCCATTTTTATGGGGAGGTGGACCAAAGAGGTTCATATAGAGTGCATTTTTTTTTCCTGCAAAGAAGTTTGAGCCTATTTCAACCCAGGGCAGATTTTCAGAATGATCCCAAGATTCTAGAAAACGTGATTTAAGCCTGGATGTTTTTAACGAGTAAAAAATTTGGGCAACATCAACCCTAAAACAATTCCAGTGTGACTTTTAATTTTGGTGGATCTAATATTTATGATGTTATTTTGATGAAAATGCATCAAAGGGAATTTTCTAAGCATAGAACACAGTGTGCATGATGCCCCCTAGAATTGTGCAGTGCCTGTGGGCTCCTAGGTAAGTTTGGAGGGTAGAGTGACCATAGCTGTGTTGCAAAGCCCTATAACATTAGTTTTCAAAGCCCACGGTATAAAGGTAGCTTGTTTCCCTTTTCTTCGACATTGTGGGAACATTTGTAACAACTTCTTACCTATATGGAGTGAAAGGACCAGGCTATTTTTATAAGCTAAAAGTTTTTGTAACAAGATACTATATTCTCTTCATTTTCTCACTGGCACATCTTGGGCAAAAATTGGTTAAGAGATTTCCCTTCATGCCTCTGTTTTGCTAAACAGCTGAATTCCCTTATAGAAATGTAGAGTAGGTTTAACTAATGATCAAAAAGTTCTTTGAAATATAAATTGTTTTGGAAATGCTAAGCAGTATAAACAATTTGAGGGCAAGCATTAATAAAAGCTTCACTGCAAGCATTTTAAAAGAGGACTAATAAAAGCTTCACGGTTCAATTAATACAGCACAACATCGGGTTTTCTAGAAGCATATGGGACCCAGAAGACTTGCCCCTGTTTTTAAAATTTACGAACTCTTTAATGATTCACCACTTTTACTTCAGTGTATTACCCACTGTAGTGCCATTTAGTCATTAAGTAGGAAACTAAAACCAGGACAAAGCTACAAACAAATATCATAATGTCCAAGTGGGTATTTTTTCTTCCGTTTGTTCACAGAATGTTACCATAAAAAATGAATGTTAAATTAAATGGAGTCATAGGACAAATCAAGTAGGTTATGACTTCCTGACGTGGGTATAATCAGTTGGCTTTTTAATGAAATACAGGTCATATACCATTACAAGAAGCTCTGTATAATAAAATATTTTCAGGCTCTGGGCCAATTATCTATTTCAAGTAGTATTCAGGAAAAATATTCCAAGATAATAAAATAAATTAGTCCCTTGAAGTTTGTTGTAACAGAATTTGGTCACAGGGTACATTAATAATGGAAGCATTGCATGTTAAATTTATTAAATATTGTTTTGGATTTTTTTTTTTTTACTGCTTTAACTCCACAGTTAAGTGATTCGTTCTTTTGCTATTTCTAAGTCTAAACTTCTCAATCTGAAAATCAAGTTTGAAACATAAACAGAGAAAGCGTATTATTCACTCTCCAATTCCTGAGGGACAGTGCTTTAATAGTGAACCCTTCTCCCAAAGTTTTTGGTTTAAGTTTATTTTGCACATTTATTTGTTCTCACATTTGCTTTCCATAATTAATTTTGGTGGCTCATTCTTGGTGGGTATATTTCTTGTTATTTTTATGATCGTAACATTACACACCAATGCCATAATGTAGTTCAAACAGAAAAGAAGGTTATTTTTTGCTCATTGAAGACTGGAAGGGAATTCCTGAGTGGTGGGTTGTTTTTCTCTCTCGACTATCCAGTGCCTTAGACAGCTTCCAACGTGTGGCTTATACTTCTTCAACTCATGGATTCTAAGGTCAGTGTGCATTTCTACATCAAGCTGATGGAAGGGAAATGGGAGAAGTGGATTGTGTGTAGGAAGTTTCCATGGGCACATCACTCCTGTTCACATTTCTTTGGGTAGAGTTTGGTCACATGGCCACACCTAACTACAAAGCAGGCTGGAAAATGTAGCCTAGCAGTACCCCAGGAAGAGGAGGAAAGAAGTTTGGTGAACAGCTTCCATATTTGTCTTGAACACTTATACCTAGGAGTTCAAACATGGTATTGCTTACAAGAGGTGGAGTATTTCCTAATGTACTCTTGATTAAACCAATTATTAAAGAGTTAAGTAAGGTTTCTTTAAAGAGATAGAAACACATTGAAATCAGGGCAGATCAGCTTACCTACATTTTTTAAGAGTTGGTTTAGTAAGCCTTTCTTTTTGAATCATGCTGAATAGATAATGACTATTGTAGTGATTAGAACATTCAAGTTCTTGATGCTAGTTGGAATTCTCCAAAAAATGGGAAGAAACTGTGTGATGTAGAATATTATGTGCCCTCAATTAGTGTATAAAAGTCATGTCAGATTATCTGAAATTATAATTGTACATACGCTGAGGAAGAAGTACTTTAAACTTAATATTTGAAATTCTTGTGTTTGCTCTTTGTTGCATATTGGGATCGCAATTTTAAACACCTTCATGGTTTTAAATATGAAAACCTAAGCCAAAATATACAATAGTTGATAAATACTTGTTTTATATTGATCTTTTCATGAACACAATTATGAAATGATGCTAGGTTATGTGTTTTCTGAAGCTCCATGAGGAAGATCTTGGTACCTCTGAAAAAGATACATGGACAGCCTTTTGTTTATAGCATTATGTGCAACATTTATTTATTTATTTATTTATTGTTTATTTGTTTTTACTGTATAGTCTAGGGTTTGTTCTTAAGAGTCAAAACTGTGTGTGTGTTTGTGTGTGCATGCATGCAAGTGTGAGTGTGAGGTGTGCTTGTGTTTGTTACAAAACTGTAACAATTTTAAGGGAATACAGAGGTATGTGGAGATATGTAACCTGCACTTATGCTAAATACTCCCTAAATGCTTTACCTTCTATGGTTTTCTGTATATTTCTTAATTTTTGTCTGTCATCTTTTGAAAATGTCAGTATATAGCAAGCAGTCTTCTCCATTTGCAATCTATTGCTTCTAATTTGTTGTAGAGTTAGGAAGCTAAGAAGTATGTTAAATAAAATTGTTAGTAAGATGGTGAATTCTGAGAAGTGTGAAGTTCTCTTTTATCAGCAAAATACTTGTGTTTGTTTCTTCTTACATGTTGTAATTACATTTTAACTGTCTTCCCACCCACCCTGCCCTCCTTATTTTCTTGATTCTGTATGTCTTTTCTATTTAGATTTACAAAATTTTGAATTTCTAATAGGTTAGGCATTGTTATGGTTTTGATTTTACCATGCTTGTCCTTGTAAATTATGATCAGTAAGTTTTATAATGCATGCCCATGTGTTGATTTGTGTTGCTTTGGAGTTACTTTAATATCCAAAATAAAAGACTCATAACTAAATTATTGGTGAGTTTTTCTCTAAAATCTTGTATTGATTTATAGGAAATCGAGAAACTCTGAAGTAGTCTGTGAAATTGTTTTAAATCTGTTTGCATGTTAACTTTCTGGCACTTGATTATATAAGGCTCTTTCCTTTTATGATAGATGGTTGCTCCATAGTTATCAATGCGTTGCATAACTAACTTTTTCTCCCAGACTCTTAACTTCCAAGCAAACCTTCTTTTTATCTCCATTTTGCAATTCTGCTGGAAAGTACTCTGGGTAAGCTGGGGATCTTCCTTTAGAGTTGGAATTTGCCCTGATAAGTTCATCCTCTTTGGAATTCTGTGAGTCCTGTGAGAGTACAGGTAATCACAGTGGCAGATACATGAGCCCTCACCTTTTATCTTTCACTCACAGAAGAAATTGTTCTTCAAGAAATGTTGAAATGACAAATTATTAATGAGAAAAACTAGTCATGAGTTTGGACTCTCTATGAATGTAAGCATGTTTAATAAAAGTTGGTGACACCTTCTGAGTCTGCAGTTACTGGAAAGGCTACTTGATTATCTTACCTGTGTTCTTCTGTTCTTCAAATTTCCAGTGCTTTCTGGAGATCTAAGACTGCTGTACAACTTGGAAAAGCCAGAACTTTATCCTGAACCCCTCTTTCAAAAATCTCTATCTGATAGAAAAAAATATTGCAAGTCATTGTCATTACTTGTTTGATTTTGTCACTGGGTTTCCAAATGTTTGCCCTTTGTGTTCATGAACATAGGTAGACATGTTGGGGTAGGTTATTATCATTCAGGGTATACTGCCTGTTGAAATAAATTAACCCAGTGCTTGTGAAATAGTTCTTCCTGGAGTCTTATCTCCTGTCATTATATGTTGTATTAAATAGATTATTATGATTGAGATATTTTAAAAACTACTTTAAGAAAATAAAAGTGCATAGATATGAAAATTCTTTTTGGGTAATTTTTATGTTATTTTTTAGTGTATCTATATCCTGTGTCTATATTATCATGCTTCATTTTTTTTTTTTTTTGTCTTTTTTTTTGTGACCGGTAAGGGGATCGCAACCCTTGGCTTGGTGTCACCCGCACCGCGCTCAGCCAGCGAGCGCACCACAGCGAGCGCACCGGCCATTCCTATATAGGATCTGAACCCGCGGTGGGAGCGCCGCTGTGCTCCCAAGCGCTGCACTCTCCCGAGTGCACCACGGGGCCGGCCCTGCTTCACGAGCGCACCACAGCGAGCGCACCGGCCATTCCTATATAGGATCTGAACCCGCGGTGGGAGCACCGCTGTGCTCCCAAGCGCTGCACTCTCCTGAGTGCACCACGGGGCCGGCCCTGCTTCATTTTTTTTTAATGAGGGAAAATTGAGTGTATCTTACTTTGGCTTTATGTGTAAAGTGAAACAATAAATTGGAAAGCAGATTTTAAAGGGTCATGGTGTATCAGTGAAAGGACCTAGAAATTAGTAGAAAAATTCAGGAAGCCAATTATGGAAAGAGGAACAATAATGCATACCATGACTTGTGTTAGGTGATGTGTGCTATTGAGTGTCTGAATTTCAATAAAGTATGTCAAGAGTTCACTTTCCCTTCTGTTGGGAGAACTGGTAATCCATCTGCCTTCCTACCTTTGTTAGTTTTCTTTCTTTTAAAATTTTTTATCTTGATAACTTCAAAAAGGATTTGGGGTCTATATAATAAGTTTTAAAAAATGAAATACGACTGGAAAAAGGGAAATTAAGGGAAATTGGGTAGAGTAGATACTCTTAGTACATGTGCTTAAGTTCTGTAAAGTTGCTGGAAAAGGAATAGATCTGTTTCTGAGCTTCCTGGTAGCAAGTCTGTTTTCTACTATGAGATTAATCTTACTTCAGCCTAAATCTGCTCAAATCACTGCCCTGTTTAAGAAATGTCAGTGGCTCTCTCTTATCTCTATTTAAGGACCCCACATCCTTTTCAGGCTTGTCATCTTTTTTCTCCTCAATGAACCTGTCCTGGTCACCATGTGAGTTGCGTGTCTTCCCCAGGTTCAGCTTTCCTGCCTGCAGGACTGGGAATGTACCTTTCTCTCTGCTGGGAGTGCCCTGTTTACTTATCCTTCAAGACCCAGCACCTACTCCATTCTTCTGTGAAGCCTTCTTGGGTGATGCTGACATCGGTTACCTCGGTCAATTCGGAAACTTATCTCCTGCAGCTGGGGGTTGTCATCTCTAATAGACTGAGATTTTTGAGGGCAAGGGGCATCTTTCTAAGATCCTTTTTTTTTTTTTTTTTTGGTATAAAGTGAGCAGTTGGCTATTTTATTCATGTTTTAGTTAAGTAATGCACAGTCTAGTATGTAAAAGGAGTCATATAAATGAAGAAGAAAGGCCACTTTGTGACAAGGCTGATGATAGTGGTGTTGGGGGTGTGGAATTGGGGAGGAGGAGGCAGTTGAATATATCTGAGCAAAACCAAGCTGCTTCATCTCTGCCATAAATCATGTCTCTTTTCTTTGTTCCCTTTTATTTACTCATTTGTTGACTCTGTTCTTTTCACCTCTTCTGAATGACAACTTGGAGATATTGTTTTGCCTCTGTGTAGTGCTATACAGTGAAATTTTTTTTTCTTCTCTTTCTAAGGTGGATTGCTATTTCTTGAATGATAAACATTGCAATAGGCTGATCACTGTCTGCAAGACTTGTTGTCTAATACTGAGTTCCCAGAATGTGGAGAAGTTGCTCAGTTTGGATCTGCCTTAGCTAGCACAGTGGCAGGAGCAGACCTAGCACACTTTTTCCTTTTAGTAACATGAACTTCTCCATGTTCCGGTGCTTATAAACCACCTCCCTCCCCAGAACAAGTATACACTGTAGTTAAGAAGAGTGGAAAGAGCAAAAGGATTTTGAATTGTGAGTAAGCAGGAAGTTGTTTTAATGTAGTTGATAATTCCTTGGTCCAACATTCTTTAAACTTTTAAAAATTATTGTACTTTTTTGCATACTGAGTAATTAACAGTAACTTTTTTTTTTTTTTTCCTTTTTGTCTTTTTTCGTGTCCGGCAACGGATCGCAACCCTCAGTGTCGCGCCCGTACCGGACCGGGACCGGCAACGGGATCGCAACCCTCGGTGTTGCTCCCACACCTCGCTCAGCCAGTGAGCGGGAACCGGTCTGTATGTGGGATCCGAACCCTCGGCGGGAGTGCCACCGCGCTCCCAAGCGGCGCACTGTAGCAGTGTGCCACCAGGCCGGCCCAACAGTAACTTTTTTTGTATACAAATTTCTGAGGACCTTCAGTAAAATTGTAAAAAGGAAAATAACTGGTTAAAAATTTATGACTTTTCAATCTGTTTTAGTTTCATCTTATATCAAATGATGAATTTATAAATGCTTTAATATAATAGTTGAAGTCTTTATGAAGTTTAAATTAGGATCATAAACTTTCTGTGTATTCCCCTCAAAGAAGTGCTTTTGGCTTTATTATTTAACAGTGTTGCAATATGGCATTTGATGGAGAAAGTTATCTGTTACTTTGGAATATATCTATTAAATGGGCTTCCCAGGAAGTCCATTTTTCTAAAGATCATGGGAAGAACAGATGTGGAATAGGTAAGCACTGTGTGTCTTTCACTCAGAGCTCTTTGGGAAGTCTCTTTGGGTGGGCTTTTGTTTGTCACACACACAACAAGTATGTCTTTCCCTTGAATGATGCAACGGTCCAGCCTCCTGTGGGGTAACGTCCACTGACAATAACGCCATAACCCATTAGTTGATTGCAAACTCTCTGAATCCATAGGGACTTGCCCTAGTCTAAATGAGTGACTAATTCTTACACTACAAGGTAAAGCTGAGGTCTTTAGGGAGGAGGGACATGTTAAGGTTGGATTGTTTATTTTTCTTGTTATAATTGCAGGATCATTAAGGAAATGTTTACATCCTGTTATAGTTATATGTTCTTAACCAATATGTAGAGTGAAGAGGTTTTGATCTTTTTGTTTCTGCTTCTCTTATATTCCTTACCATTCTCCATCCCCCACCCCTAAGGAAAGAAAGTGTTCGTACTTGTTAAGTCTAAATAAACCCACATCTTTTTGCCTTGGATATTTTCTTACCTTGTCTGTTTATCTATTAATGAGAAATTATACAAATATATATGAGAAATCATTAGTAAAAGCCCAAAGACTGAAACACAAGCTCTCGAAACACTTGTCATCTATCTGTCATTCACTAAATCTCCCTTTGTCCTAGTTTCTTCATTTGGAAAATACGTCACAAATTTGTTATATTGGTACATAAATGGTACAATTGTAAAAAAGAAGTAAAGTATCAAGTGTTCATTTAGAATGATCACACATAAATTGTGCTTTTTTCCCCCAGTTGTGATCTATAACTATGCTTTTATTAATGTCACCATATGTATTAGTCCATTTCTGTTGCTTATAGCAAAATACTTGGAACTGAGTAATTTGTCTTTGTAAGAAAATGAAATTTATTTCTTACAGTTTCAGAGGCTGGGAAGTCTTATGGTAGGGGCTTCTTGTGTGGTGGCTTTTCAGCAACACAGGGGTCTCACATGGTAGAAAATGATGGAGCAGAGAGAGATACTTCCTCATTCACTCTCCTTTTAAAGCGCCCAGAACCATGCTCCTGACCACCATTATTAATTCATTTACTACTGCAAGGTCCTACAACTGAATCACCTCTTCAAGGCTCACCTTTCAATTACCATAATAGGATTTCCTACCCTCATCACTTACAATGGGAATTAAGTTTTGGGAGGACATTCAACTTAAGGCGGTGTAAAATCTGATGTCCATAGGTCTTCCTACACTGATGAGATATATGCTATCATTTCCTGGTTCTATCACAATTTCCAATTTTGTCTCTGTCTCAAGGTTTGCTTACTTTTGAGCAAATAGAATTATGCTATCCTCTTTCTTATTATAGGCCAGGTCCCTACTTTATCACACCCCCAATAGTGAGTGACTTAGTTGCCTTTCTTTACCTTTTTGATGTGTTTTTATACCATTTGCCATGCCAGCATTTCTTGTGAGCACCCCTGCCCCCGCCCACCAGTTAACCTATGGACATTTGCTGCTGTATATTGACTATATATGGTTTAATGAAAATATCTTCCCTGAGTATCTTTCGGGAACTTGTACTAGAAACTTTGTCTTGTCATTTTTGTCAAAGTTATTTTGTCCAATCAGGTATGTCACAGATAAAATTGGTTACTATGAGGGATTTATCGTTTTTCACAGTTTCCATTCCATGGCCATAGAAAAGGTTGTATTTGGTATCCGGATTTAGATCAGAGTCCCAGAAATCCATGGGCTCTATAGCTTATAGCAGGCAACACAGTGAAATAGACTCAACCACGAGTGAGTGTCCCAGAGGAGTCAGGATGTTCCTATTAGAAACCCAGCTCTGCCCTAACTAACTTTGGGGTTTGGGACAAGTTACTTTACCTCTGTAGATATCAGTTTTCTATCTCGTATTATTTTCCTGTGCTTTTTATAATAAATTACCATAAACTTGTGGCTTAAAGAAGAGAAATTCATTCTCTCACAGTTCTAGAAACTGGGCTGAAATCCAGGTGTCAGCCAGGCCATGCTCCCCCCAGAGGCCTTAGGGAAGTATCCATTCCTTGCCTCTTCTAGGTTCTGGTGGCTGCTGGCATTCCTTGGTTTATGGCTGTATCATTCTAGTCTTTACCTCCATGGTCACATCTCTTTCTCCTCTTCTGTGTGCGTCAAATCTCCCTCTGCCTCCCTCTTGTACGAGTACATGTGATTGCTGTTAAGGACCACCTGGATAATCTGGAATAAGCTCTCCATCTCAAAATCTTTATTTAATGAGGGCCGGCCCGGTGGCGCACTAAGCAGTGCGCCACTTGGGAGCCAGGTGGCGCTCCCGCCGAGGGTTCGGATCCCACATACAGACCAGTTCCCGCTCACTGGCTGAGCGAGGTGCGGGAGCAACACCGAGGGTTGCGATCCCGTGCCGGTCCCGGTCCGGTACGGGTGCGACACTGAGGGTTGCGATCCGTTGCCGGACACGAAAAAAGACAAAAAAAAAATTTTTTTTTATTTAATGACATCTGCAAAGTTCTTTCTTGCCATAAAATCGACACTGAGGGTTGCGATCCGTTGCCGGACACGAAAAAAGACAAAAAAAAATTTTTTTTTATTTAATGACATCTGCAAAGTTCTTTCTTGCCATAAAATTTGATATTCATGGCTTCTAGGGATGAGGATGTGGATATCTCTTGGGGAGGTCATTATTCAGTTACCGAACACCTGAACTAATTTCTGAAGTCTTGCTAGCTTGTAATTTCTATTCACACATTCGCTATTCATTCCATTCATTCACTCATTCACCAGACTTTTATTTCATGCCTTCTGTGTGCTAAACGCTGTGGTAGGTATTAGCAATAACCTTCTGACCATACCTTTAATAAGTTAGCTATGTTGTTGGTGAGATTACCATACAGAATAAATGCTAGGATAAAGGTAAAAGAGACTTCGCTAAGACTATTGGATTAAGTCTTTGCATGTCTCCTTTCAGATAATTCTAGAGCCTAAACTACCATCATGTCTCATATACATCATTTCATTAACTATAAGGGTTATGGGTAGCCTGTGGACCAGAAAGTGTTTTGCAGGGGGGAAAGCATGTATCAGCTTAAATCCAGTTTAAAAGAATGTGTTGAGTACAGAAATAAAATAGAGACCGTGTCTCCCTGCCCTCAAGGAATTGGTAACCTTATACAATTCTTATCAACACTGGCTGCACAACAGCATCAACAGCAGAGCTTTAAAAATGACCCATGCCTATTCCCTCACCCCACCTTATGCTTGTTCCTTGGTGAAGCCCACGGGTCCTCTTATTTTAAAGCTCATCAGGAGATTCTTACATGTTGATAGCACTGAACACAGAGAACCTCTGATCTAATAGAAGAGTAAGAAAACAAACATACAGGTACAGTACTGATAAAAATGCAAGACAGAATGCTATAAACTCCATTAAGATATGTGGAAACAAAATAATTTGGATACTCAGGGAAGGATGAGATCATACCTGGCTTAAAGGAAATTTGGAGAAGGAAGTGTTTGAAATGTTCTTGATGGATGTGTAAGATTTCAATAGGCAAAAATTAAAGGAGGGTAATGGAAAGAGAATCCACAGAGGTCTGGAGCCGGGGAAAAGGGATCATTGCTGGGGGCAGGCACCAGGGGCCAGGGACCAAAATCTAGGACCAGTTTTCCTTTTGCTAAGACCTTCTGTCTTGGAACCCTGAAGAGTCTAAGAGTTCTAAATTTTAACCTGGCCCTCTAGGTCATTATGAAGGTATATTTTTTCAAGGTAGGAAGGTAGAACATATTTTATTTAACAGCTGATAGGTTGATCTATACTTTTTAAAAATTTAGAAACATACTAGCTGGGCTTCCATTTGTACTCTTGCTCTAGGTCCTGTAAGTATTAGGAGCAGGCTTCAGTGAGAAATAAAAATGGAGAGGAAGCTTTTAGCTAAAATATTTCAGAAGAAGAATAGGCAGGATATAGTGACTGACTGGAAGACAGAAAACACAATGGGAAGTAACAAAGGTAATTTAGAAGTTCGAGAATGATGGTAGAGTTAGTGGGAGTGAGGGATGCTGATGGAAAAGATAGCAAGTGTTTGTTGAATTCTTTCCACAAGCCAGGGGCTTTACCACTTTGTTTTCTTTATGTCCTTGAATTCTTTCCATTGCTCTTGAGGTAGGTACTATTATTATTCCCATTTTACAGATAGGGAAACTGAGATTTTGAGAGCTTAATGGTTTGGCTTTATCAAGGTCTCACAGTAAATTAAGTGGAACACATAGCATTTGGATCCAGCCACCCTAATTCTAGAGTTCACATTGTTAACCACAGTTCTGCTTGAGAGTAAAGTTGCTGAAGAGAAGTTAGACACAAAGACAGGAATGTGAGAATCATCTGAAGAGAGGCCACAGTTGAGAACATGGGTAGCATCACATCAGCAAGCATCACCTTATCAATTAAAAGATGGAAGAAAGAAGAGTAGAAGGACATGGACCAAGCCTCATTGAAACTTCCAGGGACAGTATCTTATCCCTCTTTATGGCTGTCAGTCACTTAAATGATTCATTTTTTAAAAAGTCTTTGAATATTTAAATTAGCAAACGAACCAATCTATCCTGAATTTTTCTATCTGTGCTTAAGATTCTACATACTTGATAAGTAAACGGTTTGAAGGAGACAAATCTAACAGTTTTCTCAACTTCTGTTGCCTTTATTTGTGAACCTGATTTGCCTTCAAATCCTTGGGGCCTTTCTTGTATACCATTTTTCCAGCTTACTCCACCTTTCCCTGACAGAAAAGGGCTGTTTTTGGAGAGGTTATGCTAGCAGAAGGAGATTGGCAGAATAGTTCACTATTTTTGTCATTTTAAGCAGTTTATAAACTAAAATATTGAAGTGACAGATAACACGTAAATGGTGAGGTGTCTTGGCCAACTGTCTTTCTCCTCCCTTCCTCTCAGAGTGCTCTGAAACTTACTTCAGTCTACCATTCTTACAATGGTTATGCAGAAAAAGGCACTGTTGAATAACACAGGAAAATAAAATTACTGCCTTTAAAAGTTATCAATTATATTCTTTTTTTGCTACCTGTCATTATTACCAGATTAGTTTCTTATGCTTTTCTTGTTCTTGTTCCACAATCAGTATCTTGCATGCTCATTTGAAGGGTTTAGAGTATTGAATAAAAAGGAGTTCAGGTATATGGTTGCATGAAGTACTTTAAATGTTATAGTGCTGTATTTCCTGTTTTCTTAGAATCACATTTTTTATTGAGATTTGTAATTTCAACTATTAAAAATTAGTGTATACCCAAACCCTTAAAAAATACTGCAGAACTTGCTCTAGTCTGTATCCTTCATGCCCTATTTTTTTAGTACTGTAATTGAGTTTCTGTGTATAATGTAGTATTCCTACATAATTCATCCCACCTAACTTCATTAGGAAAATTAATGGAATAGAAATCTCACAAAAGTGTTGGATTGTAATCAAGGGAAGTCAAGGTAACTTGCAATAAGGGTCAAGACTGGCTTTCAGAGCAAGTGATTTTACGGTTAGAATTAAAACAACTTTATTTACAGCTAGCAATCAACAAGAGAAGAAAGTACACTATTTCTTATTTGAAAGATACCAAGGAAGCCAGTGATTCTCAGTTTGGACTATGCATTAAAATCACCTGGAGAACTAAAAAAAAGAAAACAAAAACAAAATCTGAACCAGAATCACCATCTCAATGATTCTGACTTAATTCTACTTATGTGAGGAATAGGCGTGGGTATTCGTTAAATCTCCAAGGAAGATAACTATAATGTGCAACCAGTGTTGAGAACCACTGTGAAAGGAAGCATCAGGAAAGGGCAAAAGAGCAGGATAAAGTAAATAAATATAAAATCCTTACCATCTAGGAGATGACATTCTTTCTAAAAGAGGAAGTATTATCTAATTAGTTATAAAAACTAAAATCTTAGTTATATCTTGAAAGGAGACAAATTAATCTTATTTAGGTATTAATTGTTACAAGGATACATGAGAATACATATTTAAGTTATATCTTGAAAGGAGACAAATTAATCTTATTTAGGTATTAATTGTTACAAGGATACATTAGAATACATATTTATTTTTATTTTTATTTTTTTTTCCTTTTTGTCTTTTTTCGTGACTGGCAACGGATTGCAACCCTCAGTGTCGTGCCCGCGCCGGACCGGGACCAGCAACGGGATCGCAACCCTCGGTGTTGCGCCCGCACCTCGCTCAGCCAGTGAGCGGCCGGTCTGTATGTGGGATCCGAACCCTCGGCGGGAGTGCCGCCGCGCTCACAAGCGGCGCACTGCAGCAGTGCGCCACCAGGCCGGCCCCATATTTTTTTTTTAAAAGTGTGTGTTTCTAGGGAGCAGGGAGGGGAAAATAAAAATAAGTGTGTTTTTAAAATCACTCTTTTTTTTATGTTTAAGATTATAAAATCTCAACTATGGGCTTCCCCTCCCTCCTTCTTCCAATTTATGAATTGAAATTGTATGTTAATTACAAATCAGTAATTCAAAATCAGTGGAGTAAATGTGACATTTGGAGTCAATGAAAAATTCAGTGATTATCTTGGGTGATTTTTCTTCATAAGGAAAGCATGGTTACTGTTGCAAAATGATATTGGTTACTTTGTTCAAAGTATCTCCATCGTTCTGGGCCTGGGTTGCTTTCTCAGTAAAACTGGAATATTACACATTGCTGAAGAGCAACTACCATTTATTGAGTGTCCATTATATTTCAGGTTCTAAGTGTGTGAAGTGCTTTATGTGTGATAGCTCATTTAATCATAGTAAAAACCCTATGGAACAAGTGCTGTTTTCTAAAAACCTGTCTTAAAGATGAGAAACCAAGTCTCAGAGATTTGTCTAAAGTTACATGTCTGAGGTTGTGCATCTGGTTAGGGATTGGGCTGGGATGGGAATCAAGCAACCCAACACCATGGCCAGTGGTAACAAGGTAATAGTAACCCACTATGAAGACCAACTTTTCTGTTTAGCTGACTGGTTAGGACTAGAAATTAAAGCTTGTACCTTCTTTACAGGGAATCACTCCAAAAAGACAATCCTGATATTTCCCAACTGCACAACAGATTTTCCTGTTGAAGTTAACAAGGAACAGCACATGGCTGGTGTTGGTGTGCACTGTGGGTGCTGGATTCGTGGGAGAATGGGTGCTCTCTGGCACCGGTTGGGTTTTGAGGAAGGAGCATCACTCACCAAACTTCCCGAAGCCTGTAAGACTCTGCCCCACTCTTCATTTCCAAACCTTAGGGAAAACTCAGGAAGGGGGAAGGCAGAACAGAGCTCATCTGGGTTAACGTGAACTAGCTTGATGAGTGTGGGTAGTGGGGAGCTTAGCAAACTTGTGGTGAAAAGATCTTAATGAAATCCTGGCTCTGCCACTCATGCCCTAGAAGTCACTTAACTTTTCTGAATCTCAGTTTTCTCATCTTTGAAATGGAAATGACAATGTGAACACTGAATTTCTTTTTTCTTTTTATTTTTTTGGCGACTGGTTGGTATGGGGATCTGAACCCATGACCTTGGTGTTATAAAGCTGCATTCTTACCTCAAGGGGATGAAGATCAAACAAAAGAATATACTGTAAAAGCTCTAAATAAAGCACAAGATGTTTTTGATAACTGTTAATGTTAATAAAGCAGGTTTTTGTTTTCTAGATGGAAACCATTATCCCTTTAACATGCAGCATTAAAAAACAACAAACAAACAAACAAACACTTCTGTTTTACAATACTACTTGAATTAGAATGCCCTCCTCTAAACACTTGGACTAACTTTGACTTCCCCCAAGTGTTTAAAACCCCTAGACATTTAAGCGATCTCCAAACACACCAATTACGCTCCCAGCACTGCACTCTCCCGAGTGCGCCACGGGCTCGGCCCAAGAGTAGAGACATTTTTCTGTAAAACTTGTTCCATTATCATTGAAATGGCTATTAAATAGTACATTAAAATAAAGATCAATTCTTTTTTCTTCTATTCTTCCTAACTTGCACTTGTTTACAAGTAAATTACTCAGTTTAAAAATCACTTGTATTATTACAGTACTTACAGATTTTTTTTCTTTTCAGCGATTTTTATTTTTCCCAAATTCCATTTAAATATAGCATTTTTATGAACCCAAAGTTTAAACAATTGCAAGTGAAATAGTAACATATAATTGTTTTGTTTCTAAAAACAAAATAAGTAGATGCTTTGGCTATTGTACAAATCAGACTTAGAAGCAAATATAAATAGTTGTTTAATGGGAAGGTGAGGGAATAATTTTTAAACTCCTAAGTAAAATAAGATATTTAATTATACATTCAGAATGTGACCAAGTAATGTGAATACTAATTCATTCTTTCCATTCTTCTGCATCTATCCATACATCCATCATGCATCCACCCATTCATCCTCAAGATATTTATTAAATGCCCACCATGTCTAGTGCAAGAACAGATATCTACTCTTAAAATTTTGCTATACCCTTGATATTCACTGGGCGACACTGACTTTCTCAAAGCTGAAGGAAGATAAATGAGAAAATGTATATAGAGTGCCTACTGGGTGTCTGGAATGGTTTCAAGTCATTGGAAATAAACGTCAGGGGAAAAAAAGCAGGCAAAATTGTAAATATCTATTAAGTACCTACTCGAGATCGAGTGTTAAATATAATCCCATTTAAACTTCACAGCAATTCTGCAGTATAGTTTTACCAGCAATACTTATAAATGAGGATACTGAGGCTCAGAGAGTTTAAGAGACATATCAGTACCTCGTAGCAAGGAGATGGTAGAACTGGGAATAAAACCCTATCTCCTCTTCCAGAAAATGCTTTTTCTTTTGACCATCAATTGATTACTCATGCTTCACTCAATCTAATCCTTTTGACTTTCTTCTTTGTAGGAACATCACAGATATTTTCTTAGCCACCCATGCTTCAAACAATGGTGTCATTGTTAAAACTCTTATGCTGTTCACTTCCACATTAAGTGCGTTTGAGTCACAATCAACTTTATCTTTCATTTTTTTACTGGCCTTTAACAGCCAGTGAGTGCACCGGCCATCCCTATATAGGATCCGAACCTGTGGCGGGAGCGCTGCTGTGCTCCCAGCACTGCACTCTCCCGAGTGCGCCACGGGCTCGGCCCAAGAGTAGAGACATTTTTCTGTAAAACTTGTTCCATTATCATTGAAATGGCTATTAAATAGTACATTAAAATAAAGATCAATTCTTTTTTCTTCTATTCTTCCTAACTTGCACTTGTTTACAAGTAAATTACTCAGTTTAAAAATCACTTGTATTATTACAGTACTTACAGATTTTTTTTCTTTTCAGCGATTTTTATTTTTCCCAAATTCCATTTAAATATAGCATTTTTATGAACCCAAAGTTTAAACAATTGCAAGTGAAATAGTAACATATAATTGTTTTGTTTCTAAAAACAAAATAAGTAGATGCTTTGGCTATTGTACAAATCAGACTTAGAAGCAAATATAAATAGTTGTTTAATGGGAAGGTGAGGGAATAATTTTTAAACTCCTAAGTAAAATAAGATATTTAATTATACATTCAGAATGTGACCAAGTAATGTGAATACTAATTCATTCTTTCCATTCTTCTGCATCTATCCATACATCCATCATGCATCCACCCATTCATCCTCAAGATATTTATTAAATGCCCACCATGTCTAGTGCAAGAACAGATATCTACTCTTAAAATTTTGCTATACCCTTGATATTCACTGGGCGACACTGACTTTCTCAAAGCTGAAGGAAGATAAATGAGATCTATATCACCATCCTAAGCTGATTTACTTCAACATTAAAACACTTACTTTTTTCGTTTTGATTTAATGTTTTAAATATGCACGTGCCTTTGTTCTCTTGTTACTCAGCATTATGAGATATATTTTGACAATTACAGTTTTACCATATATGTCCATGAAATCAGTGGCTCCACGGCCTCACTGGGTGGAATACTCTCTTTTTTCCAAGAGGGACGGGCTAGTCTAGTCTTTGTGCTCTTAAGTAATCCCCTGACCTGCTTCATTGGATCAGAATACAGGTCTTAGCATCTCTTATGCAAAGAGGGGTTATCCTTGCTGTGCGGGTTGCACCTGCTTGGGGGCTACTCTCTTTCTCGGTAGGGAGGGCCGTGCTGTGTACACCCTTGAAGAGGCAGTGGGAGAGGCTGTTGTTGCCGTTGGTTACAGCTATCCTGTTCTGATGGAAAGAGCCTGAGCTTTGAAGCTAGTTAGACTCATTTAAATCCAGTCCTCCTCAGTTCTTCACTATCTGATTGTGTGGTTAATTCTAGGTGTCAGTTTGACTGGATTAAGGAATACCTAGTTTCCAAAAGAGATTATCATGTGGGGCTGAGTGTATTAGGTGGGAAAGATCTGCCCTCAATATGGGTGGGAGCTATCCAGTCTGCTGGGTGCCTGGAGAGAACAAAAAGGGAGGAAAAAGTGAATCACTCTATCTGTTGGAGCTGGAAGACACTCTGCTCTCCTGTCCATGGACATCCAAACTTTAGACTCTTCAGCTTTTTGGTTCCAGGACTTACACCAACAGCACCATCGGCTTCCCTGGTTTTGAGCCTTCTGGGCTTGGACTGAGCCAAGCTCCTGGCATCCAGTTTGCAGAGGGCCTATCATGGGACTCCTCAGCCTTCATAACCATGTGAGCCAGTTCCCCTAATGAATCCCCTCTCATATATGTATATATATATATATATCTCCTATTGGTTCTTTCTGGAGAACCCTAACTAATGTACTGCTCTGGGACAAATTATTGTCTTTTACATTTGTAAAACATGGAGAATATTATCTTCTCAAGGAATTCATCCACTGTTGAAAGTTCACTTCCCTTTCACCACCAATGAATATTAATTCCATGCAATTCAGTGATAAAGTTTTAGAATTACAAGTGTCAAACTAATTGTGCTTGTTTCTTCACCTGTTGGGTTCCCTTACTAAAATTCTAACTCCTTAATGCAAGGGCAATAATTTCCATGTTGAGGATTACCAGTATTTAGTGTACTACCCAGTACCTGAGTATGTAGAATAATAAATCAGTCTTACTGTTCTTATCATCATCTACATTTATCCCTCTCCCCACTACCCATACACAAAAATCTATGGCAGTTAGACAAACAAGCTAAAATAAAAACCTTAAATTTGATTAAAGGACTCATAGGGAAAGTAGCGTGATATAGGTTCCACCATGAGGTTAGGTATGGAAGAGAATGGGACTTAGATTTTACTTCTGCCATTTATTAGCTGTGTAGGTGAAGAAAAGTTACTTAACTTCACCAAGCTCAATTTATTCATTAAATAATCTTTGCAGACCTGGTAAGCATTAGATGAAATCATGTATTAAAATAAAAATGTGAAGGTTTCCTGCATAGTTTTATTACCCTGTACTGTAATTTAAATATTTTATACTGTTTCTCAGTTCCTGAAAGAATGACTTTAAACTAACCCAGAGAACTCTCTTTGAATATCATTCTTTGTTTCAAACGTGTTTCCTTGTGGAAGGAAGCGATAAAAACACATGGCACAGACAGCTAGTGACTGAAGAGGAAGTTAATGGTGTTTGTTTTTCATCCAGAATTAGTAGTTCAAAAATTAAAAATAAAAATGTGTTTTCCATGTTTGTAAAACACACAGAATTCTTTGATTATAGGATTACAAAGGATCTAATTTTTTGATATTTGTTATTTCTTTGGTATTTATGAATTAAAGTATTTTCAAAATTTAAAATACTGAGGCTTTACATATTATTTTGTAATGATTAAAATACAATGCCATTAAATACATGTGGCATTTATTTCTTCATTGCTTTGTAGACTTAAAAACCAAGAGAAAGTTTAAAGTATTTTGAAATCATTGACAAGCACAAACGATACTGTTAGGATTTCAAGTCAAGATTGTGTTGGCTTTGAGGAGACAATGTTTTAGGTGGTTTTTAAACTATGATGGGAAGAAGTAAACAAGGCCTTTTCCCAGCTGTGTGCTGAAAAAAACCCCAACTGTGACTGGAAAATATTGCTTGACTAAAAAGCCAGCTCATTTTCTACCAGAGATTCCTGCACACCCATGGAGATGAGGTCTGAGGAGGGTAGGCGTATCATTTTAAAAGGCAGTGGATTAGGAAAATCTACAAGAGTGATAATAAATGCTCTTCTACAAAGTTAAAATATTTTTTATTTCAGGGAACAAATTATGTAGTTTGGAAGGGAGAATGCAACTTCTTTGAAATGTTTTTCATTTAATTAAAATCAAGATTTATGTGGTTTGCTGCTGCTGCATAGAAACGTTCTGACTTTTGCTTAGCTATTGCCTGATGGTTTATAAAGGTTTAAATGTACTTCATTATGGGTAAATGGGAGTTACTTTGGTGGATGTTTAACTTTTTATTGCAAAACCCCTTGTGCACACTTCTGTTGTCAGAATTGAGCCCTAGTTATACACCCTGGGAAAATCACTTTTAAATCTGGTCGAGTGGAAAGGATCATGGGTATTTACTGTGAGGAGGAAGGGAAGGCAAAGATATTGTAGGAGTTATATCATTTCACTCAGGAATTAGCTTTGGAAAGGTCATTGAGGAAATAGTATTTGGGAGTGGTGGATATTTTTAGATTGTTTCCAAGTAAAATCATGATTTTTCTTTTAATAAACTGGAAAGAATTAATCTAGTCCAGTGTTTTCTAAACTCCATGTCAAGAACTGTTAGTAGGTCATGAAATCAGTTTACTAGATGGCAGTTAAGCAATGGAATAGAATAGGTTACAATACAACATACCAGAGTGCACACACATTGTACGATTAAGTGTTAATTCATGAAACTGATATTTAAGTTTTATACAGATAAACTTGTTTCTATGTATGTATATGTACACTGTATTTAATATTTAATGTATTTCTCAGTGTGAGTAGCAGTTGAAAAAGCTCGAAAGCCATTGATTGAGTTCTTTTCCTATTTTACGGAAGAGGAAACTGAAAGAGGCAGATTCCCAGTTTGAGTGCGTCTCCTTAAGTGGTTTTTCTGTCATCAGGTCTCTCTCCTGTTAGAATCCGTGCTTGGTCACCTATGCGTCTTCTATAGTTTTCTCCCCATGCTTCAAAATTGCTGTATTTTTGTGACCAGGAATTGGATCAAAGATGCTGATGCTGGGGAGATGAATCTTCACCTAGTCTCTGCACACCTTGTAAGGGTGTGGTTGGTACCTGTAATACCAAGCGGAGAAGAACAGAATATCTACAGCTCTTTCTGTCAGTTATTTTCCATAGCTAAATTCAGGTGAAATGTTGGAACAATAATCTAATAGATATCATTAATTGATACAGGTAATCTTTATTAGCTTTCACCATTTGTTTCAGTACAGTTTAACAAATATTTATTGAGCTGCTACTTTGTGCCAGGTATTTTGTCAGCCACTTCTTTCTTTATGGGGAATGAATTATTCAGATAATTAAATTGATCCCTCCTTTTGCTTGTGGCATGTACTTGTACCAAGAGATTGGCTGAAATATGAGAAGTTTTGTTTGTTAAAGGTAAAAAGAGATGGAGCTCCATGCTTTATAACACAGTATGCAACTTTGGAACGCTGTTGTGCTTTATTGAGAAATGTTCCTAATATCTTGAACTCAATCTTTCACTCATTAGGAAGTCATGCAATGAAAAAGTTTCACCTATAATGTTTTTCTCTGTCTTTATTTTCAGAATGCATTGATATTTATTGAATTTTCTTCCTGCTGCTATTTATGCAGTGTCAATTCTGCACTATAAGCTGATAAATGTGTTTTTTGTTTGTTTGTTTGTTTGTTTTGTTTTGTTTTGTTTTGTTTCTCCCTAACAACCTGAGAATCAAGGTGGCAGGACCAAGGGGCCAACTGTCTGGATGCCATGTGGGGCTTTGTCATTCCCACATGGTTACTGCTACATTTGCCTTTCTGTGTGGTAGTTCCTGGGGTGGTATTCTGTTTTCTGTCTCTCCTTTTTGTTTTTAAAGTGTTTGTGCAAAATGTCTTATTCTGTTTTTAGTTTGCATTCTAGTTGAGTATTGGCCATTGTAGCTCATTGCCTGAGTCAGTTACAGCATCGGGAGGGGGGGAATAGTTCCCAGATGGCACCATGAGCCTGCTTTTTCTTGATGGTTATCACTGCAAAAAGGGATACCCATTAGGTCCAAGCCAAAGGAAGGAGATGTATAAACAGAGCCTGATCTTGTCAGTGGGTCTAGAAAAGGTTCATTTTAATTGTCAGTCTTTCTAATCTTTGCTAATTTAAAAGATCAAAAATGATATTTTGCAGTCATTTTTACTTGTATTCTTGATTTTTAGTGGTTTTGAACATTTTTTCCATATCTTTATTGGGTTTTCTTCCCGTTTTGAATTTTTGTTCATGTCTTTTGCTCATTTTCTTTTAGCCTGTTCTATTTTGTTATTGATTTATAGGACCTTTCTGGATATTATTGAAATTAATTTTTAATATTGTTGTTAAATTTTACCATTTTAACCCTTGGCATTAAGTACATTCCCATTGTTGTATAACCATCACTACTGTCCATCTTCAGAACTTTTCCATCATCCCAAACTGGAAAAAGAAAAAAATTCAATGCCACAAAGTAGCTGGCAGTAACTGTGTACATGTGCAAGTCTGATGGCCTCTTCCATCCTTGTCAAGAGGAATGCTAACCTCCTTTCCTCATACAACACTAGAAACACTCCTTGAATAGTATAATCCCATAATTATTCCTCTGAATCCAAAGCCGCCATGATTACCGCTACTTCACTTAGAAGATATATTTATACAATAAATAATAGTTCTGATATGGCCGCCTTGCTGAGCAAGTTCTGTTTAGTGAGTCTTTATAGTTCCTCCACTTTTTATTTAATCTACTGGTGTTTGATGTTTTCCTTGCTTGCCAATGTGGTATTTCCAGCTGTGCATGGAAATTAATTTTCTATTTGAATAGACAATTCCAGGAAACTATCTATTAAGATTATAGGGGCAAAGAGAATGTTATTTTACTATTTTTTTTTGGTATGTTCTTGGAACTATAAGGGGAAAAAGTTGATTTAAGAGTTCATGATTGGCAGTTTATTTTTTGTTTCACCTAATATTATTTAAGTAAAATAAACTGCCACTGGTCACAAAAGTGATCAGTAATAGAAAGTGTGGGGCGCTGAAAACTTATCCACCATTTGACAAAACAATTCTAAATGGATCTTCCATGGACTGTGAAACATTTTTTCGACAATAGACCGCTTTGAGAATCTGACTGATTCTGTGGAATCTCAAAATCTAAGGTCCACAGACTCTTATCCAAAACCCTACGGACAGTGTGTTTTGGAATTGAGAATTTATCAGATTTTAAAAAAGATAATATAATTTCTAAAATGTACTATGTTTTGAAAACGAGCACATATCTTATGTAACAGGTCACCCTTAATGGGTCTGGGACAGCTTTCCATAATAAAAAGAGTAATATTAAATTCATAGATATTAATACTAAATGAGACAAATAAAGACAATAAATAGCCTCATGTCTATTTAGGTCAGTTTTTGCTGCCAGATGAGTTTAGATTTGCTGCCAAATGAATTACAAAAATCTTTTGTTCTTTAGGATCATGGATATGGGACAAATAAAATTTCACCAATACTTGAGGGATGTCCAACTCTCTTGGTTATAAGTGGCTTGGCTCCATTTTCCAGCCATGCCTGCTTCTCCTTAACCCCACTCAGTAGTGGGCTTAGTGTTTTTAGTGTCACAGACACTTTTGCTTCTGGGGTTATGTACCTATTACTCAGTGATTCCTCTGCTGGATTTAATCACTTGCTTTTCAGCCATTTGGTGCCTGGGCTCTGTTCCTTTATACCTAGTATGTTAACCATTGCATGTCAATGTTTCATCACGCCTTAAACATATGTATTGTAATCTTCATGGCCTTAGTTTGTTGCACGGATTCTCAGTACTTGACATGCCTTTTCTTCTCTTTCACCTGTTAAATTTATCCCCTAACACATAATTCTACTAGGATAATTTAGTTTCTCCCTCTCTTATATTCTCTGTATTCCCTTTGATCCTTGTGTTTAGCTGTGTTATAGCATGCAGTACATTGCTCCATAATTATTTGAATATTTATCCATCTCTTCCATCAGACTGTAAGCTTCTTGAGAGTAGTACCTCTTTGTATATCCATTGCCTTGTGCACATCTGTCTGGCACATCACAGACTTAAAGCTTTTCAGCCAAAGATAAATAGAAGGTGTGTATTTGGGAAGAATGAAGTAAGATTGAGGACCAGGGAAAGAAGGATGAGCAATAGAAATAAATTAGAGAACAAGACAGAGCTGTATAGAGTGACAGTGGTTTTGTTTAACTTATATGTGCATGAAGATTAGAAAATTAAAAGGTCTGTACAGTTTGGAAGATTAGAACAATTTCAAAAAGTAGGTGAAGCTTGAGACAAATTTTGGCAGGTTGATGGGATTGGGATAGGCAGAGAAGAGTGTACAGTGCTTTCCAGGGAAGGTGAGTATGTTGAGGGAATAAGCATTGATGGGTGAAGAAGATATTTAAGCTATTGGCCAGTTATAATGGAAGTTCTGAATTAGGAGTGTTAAGGAAGAAAGATGTCAGTAGGCCAAATGGAGCTGGATTATGCAGAGCAATATATTATAAGAACAAGAAATGGATATATTCAGAGTAAGGTGCCACTGTGAGTTAAGAAATAGAACAGGAATGGTATGGTTAAAACATTTCTGAAAAGAAATATGCCCACACAATACCCAGTGATGCCTGAACTAAGGGATGCAGAAAGAGTGGGGCTGCTATTTTACATTCTTTTGCTGAAAACCAGTAGGAGATTTTAGACATCTGAACTGAGAATATATTGGTGAGAATAGAGAAAAAGGTGCAAAACTTTGAAAAGTAAAACGATAGTGTAATGGTTTTGCACCCTTCCTCACTTCTTCTTTTTGAAGTTTTTAATTCAATCAAAATATTGTAATAAATTAAATAAATCAAAGCTTTTATATAATTTTGTCTAGAAGCAGCTTTGGGCTAAAAATTTTCTTCCCAAAATATTAAAGTCATAATTCAAAAACAAAATAACAAAACAAAAAAAACTTTTACAGATGGCCTAACCTTATTTCATATAGCTTTAAATTAATATAGCTATAAAAAAGAAAAAAATGCAGGCAGCATTTTTCATTAAATTCCAACATTATAAGGGAATTTTGGTTCTTATGGAAATTTCTTACAGCTCTAAAATTTCATAAACTCAATAGGTAATTTAAAACAAAGGGAGAATCACTGGTCCAAATGATCCTATGTGTTTCCCACACTTCATTCAAAATTCTATTGCACCTCCTTGTGTTTCTAGATTTTAGTTAACATCACACAGTCTCACAATATCTATTTTTAATTTATGGAAGAATACTTTTTGTTTTGAATAGCACATTCCTGTAGGCTGTCTTCGATATCAGTTTTGTGTATTTGATCAATGTGTGATGTTTAGATTATAGCCTGCTGAAATAGAGCTCCCTACACCCTCATAACGTATGCTACCTGCTTCTGTAGAATTGCTTGCTTAATCTCAGTAACACCATTTTACACCATCTGACCTGCAGACTACCCCCGCAGAAGCATGAGAAACCATTGACCTTCTCATAGAAACAAAAACTGTTGCATAGAAACAGGAGCCATACACAGTGAACTATTACATGGGAACAGGAACCATACACAATGAAACTTTGTATGCTTGATTGCTCTAATGGCTCATTTTTGGCTACTGTAACCTAGCTACCTAGCTTGCTTTGTACACCTGGACAAACCCGTGTGTCAACAGGAAAACCCTGCAAGACCAAGGCCTGGGGCCATTCTCCCTTGGTTGCTCCTTGAGAGACGGTCGCTGGCCAGCTGGAGTGAATAAAATGCCCTTTTCTGCATGAGTGGCGTGTAAGTGCATTCTTATGGGAGGGTACCTCACAACACTACGGCTTTAATGTTTTTTTTTATGACTACTTATAGAATTTGAAATATGGTGAATTTCCAAAAATAGTTAAGAAAAAATATGACCTCTCCATTTTTAAAATGTAAACATGTATGTTAGTATAATATATTTGACACAAAAAATATTGAGCAGTTGGGGAATAGATGCCATAAACTTTCATTCAAACTCATTAAACTACTAGCATTAAAACCCAACATTTTCTTTATCCAGAACTTAGTGTGTCCTTGGGATATGCATTATGTGTTAAATATTGGTTGTCATTATAATTGTCTTCTTACTTTCTGATGTGCAAGGGCATTCTCCATGGCCATTGTTGCTCAGTTACCATCTGCTTTGTACAGCTTGTATCTGGAAATGATCTTTTGCCTTGAACTACCAAAGTGTTGACGTTGCTTTTTATTATTTTTAATGTCTTTTATTTTCTTTGAAGTTCTTTAATTGTGGACAATTGACCGTTAACAATTCTCTCAGGGAATAGACAGTGTCACACAGTAATCAGATATGTACTTTTCTGATACAATTCCTCTATCTACAAAGTAAAATATAGAAATATTATTTGTTTTCAATAGAGATACTTTAAAATTACTTATTTTTTATTTTCCACAGATCCCAAATTTCTGAATTGCTTGTGAAGTTGAGTAATTTATGTTTGGATTCATTTTATTTTTGTGTTTGTTTAGCGTTTAGCCATTCACGTTGGTCAGCTGACCTATTCTGTTTGTGTTATGTATAGATGTGTAGACATAAGGGTTTGCTTTTACTGTTTGCTCTGCAATCAGATATACAAGAGATTAAAATAATAAAATCTACATGTTCTGGAACATAGAAAAGCATTAGTAAAACTTTTGTGGCAACTTTACTCCATTAATAAGTCATGCTAATGACTGCTTTGCTTCTCAGTAATTTTCCATTTGTAACATTTTATACCTGGATACACAAATGTAATGCAATTGAACAAGAAAACAATTATCTCTCTAGTGGAAATAATGTACTTATCTTATTGAAACAATTGACTTGTTTAAAAATACACAGAAGTTTTAGTTCTGCTCAGACTGTGGTTACCTGTAATTTGTAACGAATTTCCAAGAAGAATTAAAGTCCTCTGATGTAATTGAATCAGCGGTTGAATCCACTGTTTGTGAAAGATAAATTTTTGTGCATAATGCCCCTCTCAAACAAACCTCCATTTGGAGCCATTTTGGATTTGAGAGGTTTTTTTTCAATAATCTGTGAGTTTTGGCTGGAATCTTGGAAAACTGCACCAAAGGCTACGTCCTCCAATGAAGGCTTCATGTTGACTTGTGGGTTCTGTGTAAGTGGAATGTTTCAGCACTTTTGGCTCGGCTCAAATGTTTCTTAGCATTTTCTGTTGAGTTTGGCCCAAACCATCCATAGGATCACTTTGGATTCCAGATAAACCTGATAAGCCATAAATCGTCTGAAGCTAATATGGGGCTCTGTTGGGTTTTGGTAGTGGGCTAACCCCATTGGGCAGTTGGGAATTCAGTATTATCAATGGTATTTCTAAGGACATCTCTATTTTAAAAATAATACAAAGAGAGGCTACTTCTCCTTTCATCCAGCACTTATTTTTCTTGTATCTGACTGTCTCAAAGAGGTCAATGTCCTATTTTGATTCCTTATTATAATTTTTTCCCTCTTCAGCAATTTCTAAAGCTACTGCATATCAGCAGTTATTTCTTCTTTCTTAAAGCAAGATGGCTCTGAGTCTTGGCTAACTTTAGTCTTGTGATGTGGGACAGATGTGGGTTTTCATTTTTCACTTTAAAGGTGCTGCCAAAGCTAGTTAATTTTAGTTCTAACATCATAGAATGTTGGAGCCTTTAGGTGCCCTAGAACTGGTTTGGTACAGCCCCCTCATTTTACTCAAAAGGGGAGCCAGGTCCAGTTCCTTAGCTCTCACAGGAGGCTGTGGCACTGTTAGTCTGGAACTCATGTCCACCTTGCAATACAGCTGGTCTATGGAAGCCGATCCAACTGCTTAAAGATCTGGCCCTCTCCTTCCCAGTCTCAGATTTTATATCTCTAGTTTCCCCCTTTTCCTTAATGCTTCTTAAATTTAGCTTTCGTATTAGTTTAGGAAGTAGTCAAAAAAAATTGTTTTACATTTGGTTGGGATTCCAGAATATTGTATGCTACTTCATTCTCATTGTGTTCTGAGCCACTAAGAAATAAATATAGGGAAGAGAAAGGGATCAGAATTACACCTTTATTACAGATAATGTTGGATTTTAGAGCACATAGTGGACCCAAGGCTGAAGCCAACTTCCTGTGCCTCTCCCATTCTTCTGTTGAATTTAGCCACCCAGTCATAGAGAAGTGTGTAACTGCAGGTTTCCGGTCCAATCCCCCTCTGGCCAAGTAAAGCAGCTCCGCCCCCACCCATAGGAAACAATCTCCTTCAATAGCTCACCTTCTGGTAGTGTCTTTGTCTTTTCTATTTATTTATTTTTTATTGGGACATAGTTGCTTGCACATGTCTGTGGGGTACAGCATTGCATATCAATACCAGTGTGCAGTATGTGATGTTCAAATCAGGATAATTAGTATATTCATCATTAAACAATTTAATTGCTTTTCATGGCCCTTTACCAATTCCTCCCTTTTCCCCCTCCCTCTCTCCCTTTCCCAGCCCCAGCAGCCTAACTTCTGTTCTCTTCCCTTACAAAGTTCAATGTGTTATTGTGATCGTTGGATATTTTTTAAATTTTTTCTTTTCTTTCTTTCTTTCTTTATTTTATCAGCTCCCACATATAAGTGAGGACATGTGCTGTTTCTCTTTCTGTGCCTGGCTTATTTCACTTAACATAATTTTTTCTAAGTTCGTGCTTGTCTTTTCTTCTTTTTTCCTGCTTTATCACTGCTGTTACCCACTGGCCTCCTAAAACCAGTGTCATTTATATTTCTTTTCCCTGCTAGATGAGTTATTTCCCCATCATCTGCTGAATAGAGTTAAAAAACAAAGGTAATTAAATCAGACTAGGCAACTGATTATTTACAATTGACGAAAACAAATTAGATTTGGGTAGCTAGTAATGAGAGACGGCACCTTATAAATGTGCTCCAAATACTCCACAGTAATGGCAAATGAAGAACTTCTGCTCTCTCCTCATCAGGTCATTCTTCTTCTGATATTTTCAAGAAGAGGAAGCTGGGAAAGACATTTACCTCTCTATTTACCATCTTCGTTTGAACTCTAGACCTCTGCCAGCACCCACCATTATAATTTAATAACTATATTCCCAGCTATCTACAGGCAGATACAAATTATCTTAGTTTGCTTTTGTTTTCCTGTGGTCTTGAGTTAAGTAAAATTTCAGATCTCAGAATTCCCTTGGAGTTTTTAGTTGACCTATGTAGGTAGGTTTCTACTAGGTTTCACTAGTTTGTTAGATTTATTTTCTCCCCGTGGATATTTTTAAATGATTTTCTTGTTGCTTTAGCTTTTATGTTAACTTTCCTCAAGATATTTACCTATGACAGCCCAGAGAATATTTAACAGTTCCCTTCCTATTAATGGATTTTTTTCCTTAGGATTTCTTGCCTTGTGGAGGGAACATGTCACACCTGCCTGTAGACACTTGTAGTTAATCAGAGGTAAATTAAAAGTAATTTAAAATTCTAATGGTCTTGATAGTTATACCTTCTCCTTCACTGTTCTTTTGCTTGCTCGATTTTGCTTCCTCTTAGTAGGTTGAAGGCCATCTACAGAAAAAGATAGTGAATTGCAGACTAGTAGATTTAAGATTTTATGTATTAACATTTAAGATATTCCAATACCATTCTTGGAATCAAAATAATCATCTTTAAGATAAATTGTTTCTGAAGAAGTGGTTAACTGACTTCTCTTGAATCACTGTAATATTTTTGTGTGGTGGGCACGTCAAGTATCTGCCACACTGGAAACTGAGAGATGGTACACATGAAATAACATAGAAGTAGTCACAGAACACCTGAAATGATGCCCACCCTGTAGAAAGTACAGGTGGAGACCTGGGCTCTGGAGCCAGGAGCCTGGGTTGAAACTCAGTTCTTTTTTTTTTTTTTTTTTTTTTTTTTTTTTTTTTTTTTCCGTGTCCGGCAACGGATCGCAACCCTCAGGGTTGCCCCCG
>NW_007726407.1:453896-459494 GCF_000696425.1 Galeopterus variegatus | reverse complement strand
GGGACGGGCAGCGGGCCCGCGACCCTCGGCGCTGCTCCCGCGCCTCGCTCAGCCAGTGAGCGGGAACCGGTCTGTATGTGGGATCCGAACCCTCGGGTGGGAGTGCCGCCGCGCTTCCCAAGCGGCGCACTTATCCAGTGCGCCACCGGGCCGGCCCCTCAGTTCTAACACTGACTTTCTTAATCTGTCTATTCTGTTTCAGTTTGTTCACCTGCACAGGGGATGAGCGCCGCCGCGCTTCCCAAGCGGCGCACTTATCCAGTGCGCCACCAGGCCGGCCCCTCAGTTCTAACACTGACTTTCTTAATCTGTCTATTCTGTTTCAGTTTGTTCACCTGCACAGGGGGTACACTAATTAAGATATATACCTCAAAAATTCTTGTGAGAATTAAATGAATTAATACATGGTAAAGCGTTTTAGAAGTTTCTGGAACATTATATGTGCTTTATAAATGCTGGCTGTTAAACAGCCCTCACATTCCCAATTGAGTGAACAGATTAAGGCTCCTCTGTTTTTCTTGGTACACTATTTTTTAGGAAAACTGGACTAAACTAGTCTTTTCTGAGGTGTTTCTGGTTTGTATTTTTTTTTTATTTTATTTTTTCTTGTTTGTATTTTTAAAGGTGAACTGTGCTTCAAAGGACTGAGTTTCAATTTTGTATAACTCACTATTAATAAATAACCTGGACTATTTTGTAGTCTGTGTGAAATAATTTGAGGCTTTTCAGGCAATTTTTTTCCCACTGCCAAACTGTATATGTTGTCCTCACTGCTGGCATTGATTTTGGCACTAAAATTATTTTGTGCAGTATTCACAGTTGCTCAGATTAGAAATGTTGAGGAAGTAGTCTTTCAGTTATTGACACATCTCAGCAAGCATAACATGGTCGGGTATTTTGGAAAAGTCTAGGATTATCTAAAACCTCGGGGTATAATATCCCAAGTAGAAAATTTCATAATACAATGTGTTTATATGTGTGTGATGCATGTGGGTAGGCCAGTTTCATCATGGAAGAAATATTGAAGGACAAGTTTTAGGGGAACCTAAACTTGAGTCAGTATAATAATTAACTTGGCTGTATAAATACCAGGAAAATAATTAGACTAACAGATGATGTTGAATGCCTGAAGAAATATGTTTGACAACTTTTAATTTTCTTTCCTCCCACACACCACTTCCTAGTTTGTTTTTGGCTCACCAGATGTGTCTCAACACGGTGGCTGATCCGGGTAGACTTGTGTGAACACCTGTGATTGTGGCGTAACAAGTTCTCTCATTTTGGTTACATTTAGTAAAAGTAGAAGGAGCATTATATTTTGCGGATATTATATTTTGCCTTTTCTCTGGACCTACCCATCAATGTTATTTTTTAAGCTACTATTAAAGCTTATATCCAAATGCCAAATGTAAATAAACAAAAACTTCTTGCTTTTCTTGCTACACACCAATGGTCTACTATTGGGCAGAGTAATGAAGGGGGATGATTAGTGCTGAAAAGTGAAAAAAAAAGAAAAAGGTTATAGGGAAATATTCTTATAATATTCCTTTTTCTCTTTTCCACCTTCTTTGGATAGACCAATTAACTTGCCCCTTTTTTAGCTTAAAACCAGCTTTAGTTCTTGATCTCCATGGAGAAAATGCTTTTTACAGGCATTTTTACACTGATTTTCCCATTTATTCTTAGTCTTTTCTCAATTTAAATTCCAGAGCATGTACCACATCCCAGAAATGGTAATTTCTCTGAAAGGAATTAGTTTTGTTTTTAGACTTGGTCTCATCTGTGATCTTTCTGTGTGTCCCTAATTTTGAACATCTACTAACAGTAATTTATATAATAGTAACTAACATAATTTTTCTCTCATTTTAAAATTATAGAATAAACAATATTACAATCAGAAAGGAATTGTGCCTCAACATACCAGCTTGAGTGATTTGTCTGTTTCCTTTAGGTTTTAGATCCTATTCAGTTTCAATTTATATTGTCCTTTACATTATGTATTATACTTTTAATGACTTTATAGTATTCCTTCAAAAGTGGTTTTTTGATAATCCATAGTTTACTTAATCAGTCCTTTGATGTTACAGATTCAGATTTATAATGTTTTGCTATGATAAATTATATCGCCCCAAACATCTATTTGAATCTGCCCTTCTTTTGAGTTATTTACTCAATTTAAAATTTCTAACCTGATAGTATTAGGTTAAAGGTTTTGAATGTTTTTATGGTTTAAAGGATGTGATTTTTTTAAAAGATGGCTTTTGAAGTGCTTTGTCAAATTGCTTTTTTTTTATGGGATGTAGAAAAAGCAGTGCTAAAAGGGAAATTTATTTAATGTAAATGTGTACTTTAATGAAAAAGAGAGATTTCAACTCAACAATCACCTTTGCACCTTAAAAAACTAGAATATGAAAAGCAAACTAAGTCAAGACCTAG
This sequence comes from Galeopterus variegatus, assembly GCF_000696425.1. NCBI lineage: Eukaryota > Metazoa > Chordata > Mammalia > Dermoptera > Cynocephalidae > Galeopterus > Galeopterus variegatus. Next base: position 457,058 of record NW_007726407.1, on the reverse strand, counting down.
AAGAGGAAGTAAATAATAAAAATTAGAGCACAGATAAAAGAAATAGAAAATAGAAAAAAAAATAGAGAAAAATCTATGAAACCAAAAGTTGGTACTTTGAAAAGATCCACAGAATTGGCAAACCTTTATATAGATGGGCTAAGAATAAAGAGAGAAGATTCAAACAACTAAATTGAGAAATGAAAGAGAAGCCATTACAATCAAATTTACTGAAATCAAAAGGATTATAAGAGAATACTATGAATAATTGTACATCAATAATTGATCATCTGGCTGAAATGAATAAGTTCCTAGAAACATACCACCTATCAAGACTGAATCATGAAAAAACAGAGTTTGAACAGAACTATAGCTAGTAAGATGCTGATTACTCAAATTTGATTATTACACATTATATGCATGTTGGCAACAATAATGTATGGGTTTGTCAGTTTCATTTTTTTCAAAAACCTGGATAGTGTTGGATATTGCTTTTTAAAATTTTTTGTATTTATATAATAAATGTAAAATGGTACTTCAGTGTCATTTTAATTTGCGTTGCTTTGACAAATAAAATGCTAGAATGTTCTTTTTATGTTTGTTTAATAATTTAATTTCCTCTTGTGCATGTCCATGTATTGTCTTATTTTTCTTCCAGGTTTTATGTTTTTCAGTCAGATTGTTTATCCCCTCTGTGTAACATAGAAATTAACCTTTTATCTCTTATATTGGATAAACATATTTCTTCAATATGTTGTTTTTCTTTTTACCATGACTACTAATTTCTTAAAGATTAAACTGTTACAAAATTTACATCTTTGTGTTTTTTTATTGACTTTATTGTTAGTAAGTTTTCACTCTACCAAAAATACTCAGTGCTGTTTAAAGCTAATTTTTATGACACACACATATAATTTATCTCATAAAAATTAGGATTAAATAAAACAAATTAAGTAGAACACACACATATATGAAGATAGAGGGAGGGATTAGAATTATAATAATAATATATGATATACATTTTGATCCATTTTTTCCTCAAATTACCAACCGGTTATGTCAATATCATTTACTAAATAGCTTTTTAAAAAATCCCTCTCCCCAATTATTTTGAATTTCTTTTTTCTCATATTATTACATTCTTACATACAGTTAGATATTTTACTGGACTTTCTATTCTTATTCATTGATTTATTCCAAATTAGATATCTAAGGTACATTATTTAAGTTAATGCTTTATAATACGTTTTAAAATCTAGTAGGTTCAGCTTTTCTTTTTAGAAAATATTGAGCTTCTACTATGTGACAGAAAAAGTGTGGGTAAAGAAATTAAAATTCCTGGTAATCAAAGTCTTGCTGGAAAAAGAGACAAGTAAAAATGTAATGGTACTATAATATGCTATAAAAACCATGAAGGAGAAGTGAACAAAGAACTGTGGAAGTACAGAGAGATACTATATTTTTGCCTGTTTATTTTTCTATAATATAGTATATTTTCTAGTTCTAATGAAAGTTGTAATTTTAATTACTATTTTATTACATCTGCAAAATAACTTGAAAACATTTGATTCCTTTTTATTGTGTGATCTTCTCTCTCTGGTGTCATCTTTTTTATTTCCCAATTCAGTTCTGTAGTTTTCTTTAATGTGAAATACTTATTGGACAAATTTCAAGTTAAATATGTGCATGTTATGAATATTATTTGTGACAGCCGACTACAATTAATTCTATATTTAATTTATTTCTTTTAAAAAAGTCTTTATATTGGGTTTACCATATACAGGGAGAATTGGAGCACATGCTTTTTTTTATCTTTCTTTGTTCACATTCGTTGGCAAAACCTTTGGGATTTGATAAGATTTACTGCACACGTAGATACAAATGTAGAAGTGTCACTGAGGTTAATTTTTGAATATTAATTTTTTAATAGTTAAAATTTTGAATGGTTAATTTTTTATATTACTAGATACTTTATACATTTTTAAATTAATAATATTTTAACATTTACTTGTATATATTTGTAGTGTACCTTGTATTGTTTCAATGCATACACACACTGCACAATGATTTACTTAGAGGAGATAGCATAGTCCACCACTTTTCCTTCTCCCCCACCCCCTTGAAACCAATGAGAAACCAAATAGGAAATTTGTGTGCCAAGAAAACCATATTCTTATGAAAACCTGATTGGAATTGTGAAAAACAATCTGTATTTTATAGTCATGTAAACCTGTGACTGATCATTTTTGACTTGTGAATTATAGTTTCTATATTTGCAGCAGTTAATTAGTGACAAGGAGGGGATAAAAAAACTCTTAAACACACATCAGATAGTAATCATTTCTGGAATTCTGCTTATATCAGTTGTATAAACCCGACTTTTTAAGTGCTGAATAAAGTTTATTCCATTATTTCAGTTTTCTAAACAGTGCTTTATTTAAAAATATTGTTGTATTGTAAATTAGGTCAGGAGTTAGCAGGAACTCAGTGACGTAAATATACAAATCCCAATGGAAGATTGTCTTTGGACTTTCTCTTTTGTGTAATTCTTTTTATATACAAGAACATGTCTCTTGGCCAGGATCCCATTATAAAAAAGGAAGGGTAGGGATGTGGGGGGAGATGACTATTCCCAGAGAGAGTGCTCGAATTTCACCCTTTCAATTACTTGATTATTGTGGTTATAGGAGATGAAAGAGTAAAGAGGAGTTTATTTCCTATGATGTGAGTCAAAAAGTAATATGTGTATGCACAGGGCTATTGACTTGAATAAATGGATGGCCTTTAAAAAATTATTTTTTTTGGTGGGGTGGACAATGTTTTTGGGGGACACACTGAAATTGTTTCAGCGATCCACGTTCCAAGTCTTCAGAGTAAGTTCAAGTGTAAGATGGGGAGTGGCAGCAACTTGACAATAAATTTAGTTCATGTGTTTATTTTATTTATGAACTGCCTTGTTCAAAAAATGATTTGAGTTGTCTTATAAGAACATATTCGGGCCAGCCCTGTGGCGCACTAGGGAGAGTGTGGCGCTGGGAGCGCAGCGACGCTCCCGCCGCGGGTTCGGATCCTAGGCAGGACTGGCCGGTGTGCTCACTGGCTGAGTGCGGTGCGGGCGACACCACACCAAGGGTTGCGATCCCCTTACTGGTCACGAAAAAGACAAAAAAAAAAAAAAAAAAA
>NW_007726407.1:425868-452499 GCF_000696425.1 Galeopterus variegatus | reverse complement strand
AAAAAAAAAAAAAAAAAAAAAAAAAAAAAAAAAAAAAAAAAAAAGAACATATTCAACTTAATAATGAGAAAATGTGAAGAAGAAAAGGTACATGATCAGGAAAAATATAAGTAAGTAGGAAATCCTAACTAGAAAAAATAAAATAAATATTTTAGAGTCTGTATGGTTTTTGTCTTAATTCATCGTTTACTTTCATCCTGAGTTTTCTAGCAGTCAAAACAAAAGTGCTATGGCATAGATGGATATATAGATATAGACAGACACATACAGATAGATATTGATATAGATAGACACATACAGATAGGTAGGAGATAGGTAGGTAGATAGATGGATAGACAGACAGATAGAGACAGATGCATGTCTCTTGCCCCCCCATCTTTATTATAATTATTTGTTTTATTTATTATCAGGCTTTTGTATTTATGTTACCTTAAAAAAGCAAATTGCATTTATGTTCCTTAGGAGCATCAAAGATATGTGAATCTCTGATTTCTACGAGAAATTCTTCATACAGACCTTTATAGAGCATATAGTAAGTAATGTGCTCAGTAGTACTGTTAAGAGTTTCCCTTTAAAAAAACTGGCTTATCGATGGGTTTTTTCAGATAAACCCATTTAAGAGTGGAGGGATAAGAAATGTTTGGGAGAGAAGAGCAGACATGATGTAGACGTGATGCAGAAAAGTTAATGAATCCTCTGTTTGAGAGACAGTTTCAAATACTTCTTTTTAGTTACCCAGAACACCACCTTTCACATTGTCTATCTCAGCACCTAGCTTCCTCTTCTACCCTAACGTCACCAGCAGCAAACAAAACAAAAAATAAAACTCCCACTATCTAAAACCAGTTTTAATGTATGAGGTGAACCCAGCCATTTGTCTTCAAAATGTCTTAGAGTATCTATCCTAAACTGTAAACAAAGTCATCATTGAAAGAATAGAATATAGGAAGAAAATTTAAAGAACATTTGATCTAGCTGTCAATGTAAAAGGAAAGCAAGCTGAAAAATAAAAATTAAACTGGCATGAGGAAAATAAAAAATAATGACAGGCTGGAATATACTGTATAAATTATGTGCCTTATAAGTCTGAGTAAGAGTGTTGAAATGATACTGACTCAGAAAAGGACCCCTGTCTAATTAGATATGCATTTTCTGCATTTTGTTTTTATTATATACAACTTGATTGTCCCTTAGTTAAGTCCTAATCCATTGAATAAACAAAAGTAACTGTTCAACATACCTTATTTAGCAGCTTTTCCTTTTCTTAAATTGTATTTTGTTTATTATGTCATTTCTAAGTTCCTTAAGTCCTTTTGGTCTGTTATTACCCAAATACCATTGCATGCATGGACATTTTAATGGAAAAGGCTAGCAAATTTTTGGTTTTGTGACCTTTTATATTCTGATTTCACAAAACTTTATTGATCACCTGCTTATGTAACAAGTATTATGCAAAGAACTTCTTCATATCTTATCACATTGTACATCCCATAATAAACCCATGAGGTAAGCCCTTTATGGTCCCCATTTAATACTGGTGAATGCTAAGCCTAAGGGAGAGACTAGCCCAGGGTCACATTGTTAGCAAGTGCTGAATTTTGGCCCAAACCCAAGTCTTTTGTCATGGAAGCCAGTGTTCTTTCTACAACCATGTCTTTTGCTATGCACTTCTGACTTTTACTTAAAATACATTCTCTTCCCTGTTCATCAGTACTCTTGTGTGAAATGTAATCTTCTATTAAATCTAAGACTGCTGTTGTTATCTGGGCTGGATTGTGGAATAGAAGCACTGAGGTGCAGATCCAATTGTTGTTGCCTGTACAACAGTTTTGAGAAGAATTAGATCAAATTCCCCTTGGTGAAATCCAAATGGTTGAAGCTTAATAAAAGGAAGGAATATCTCTTTTAGAGAAAAAGAGCATGTAATTTTTTTGACACTTAACGTTAGTGTTCTTTTTGACTAAGAACAACTGTAGACAATATATAGTGTAAACTTTTTATCTGATATAGTGAGGAACGTGAGGCATACAGTAGGAATAATTTAAAATTTAGTTGTGTTCACTTAGTAGTACCTAGTACAAGGGTACTTCAAAAAGTTCGTGGAAAAATAGAATTAAAAGATAATCTGAATCATTCCACAAACTTTTTGAAGACCCCTTATATAATTCAGATATTCTGCTACATTCTATGATACATCCTTAAATAAGACAAGACATAGATCTGGCTCTGAAGATATTTATAGTCTAACGGAGAATCTATGAATTTATAATGAATCATAAATTTTCAAAAATTCAAATACAATAAATTGCTTACTAGAATCATCAGCTTTGGACATTTATCACTTTTCTAATGAAAAACATAAGTTCCAGTTAAGAGGGTTTCCTATTTCAGACAATGTAGGGTAAATCAGCTTTTACGATAATTCTAAACCTTTTTCAGACATAACCCACATTTTGCCTTTAGAACTAAAGGACGTTTGAGAAGAATTCATTCTAATGTAATTGAGTCACTTACCAGGCTTATTTTAAAACCAGTTACTTCCTTTTCTTTCTTTGCACCCTGTGACACAGAGACTTCCAGAATCAGGGAAGTATTATTTTTGTTTTTAGGAAGTTGCTATATTATGTGGCACCAAAACTAAGTTAATATGGCTAGTATTTTTCAGCTGAAAGTAGTAAATCAAACTGAAATTCTCTTCTTTCCCCCTCAAAATTTGAGCATGATGTAGTTTCTCATATTATAAAATAACAATTTTTATTTATTTATAATGAAATAATCCCTTTTATTTATAGCCAAGTTCATCATTTTAACACTTAATCCTCCATGACAATCTGAAGGAGAGGAAACTTGGCAACCATTCATTATTATCTCTTTTTACCATCAGAAGGTATTTATTTGTAAGGGGAGTGTGGCAATGACGTCAAGAACAGGAATAAGATACTCCCTGACATTTTCATACAGGATGGCCTTTGAAAAGTCTTTGGAGTCATGATGGTAAATATGACCATAATTACTTAAAATACATGCAAATAGTTACCAGTCAAGATGTGCAAAGTCCCCTGGAAACTCAAAAGCATGTAATTATAGCTGTGGAAGGAGCATGTCTCGTCATAAAGAGAAAATGTCAGTCTTTGATTAGTGGTTCGGGAATCCCATCAGTGACCATCTACGTAACAGCATTATACATGTGTTTGAAAGCAGCTTTACAATGCTCTTGTTGGACTGTGCTTTGGCACATTTGTGCTTGTGTGAAGATCTACTCATTGGAGAATCCTACTAATTCACAAGCTCAACATGACAAATGCGAGAGTTTAAAAAATTAGATTCTCGGGCCGGCCTGGTGGCACACTCGGTAGAGTGCGGCACTTGGGAGTGTGGTGGCGCTCCCGCCGAGGGTTCAGATCCCATATGGAGACCGGTCCGCTCACTGGTTGAGCGCGGTGTGGGCGCGACACCGGGGGTTGCGATCCCGTTGCCAGTCGCGGTGCAGGTTACTGGTTCAGATCCCATATGGAGACCGGTCCGCTCACTGGTTGAGCGCGGTGTGGGCGCGACACCAGGGGTTGCGATCCCGTTGCCAGTCGCGGTGCAGGTTACTGGTCACGAAAAAAGACAAAAAAGGAAAAAAAAAAATTAGATTCTCAGGACCTGATGCTATATCTTGAATATAAATATAGCACTTAGTAGGACTTAGTAGGTGAGTTTCTGCTGGTGTTTGTTTTGAGCCTGATAATGCTGTAGTTTATTGAGGAAAGTCCAGTGTCAAGGATGTCTGAAATAATTTGACTTTTTGCCCTTGCATGTGAAAATGATGAACTTCTATGGAAGTGCTGATAGCCTCATGATTTCTTTCTGGAACAGTCATAGTATTTATTCTATGGCTGTTCTCTGACTTGATCCATATAACAAAATTATGTAGGCATTCAGTGGTGTCTACTTAATTGATGATGAACAGGAAGAAAATCTAATATGGAGAGAACTGGGTATATTGGGTATTCTGAATCTGCGCCTGGATAGAATGACTTTCATGATCATGCATTCAGCAAGCACTTTTGAGTGCTGGTCATTGTGCTAAGCTCTGAGGATGGAGAAATGTGCAGTGAACATCTGGCACCTATGATGATAGAGATTACAATCTAGCTGGAAAGGTGTAAATAAATAACACTTAAAGTAAAAAATAGCATAGATTTGTTAATATAAAGTATGGCCATTGTGATCATTTCTATTATGGTGAATACAGAGTGTTGTGAGAGTAAATAACAGGGAGGGAGTAAGAAAAGCCTCCTGTGAGGAGTGGGCATTTAGCTGGAAAGGAAGGGTGAGTTGGACACTTGGAAGGGTGTGAGGAATTTTGGAGGCAAGCGGGACAGTGAGTGTTTGAGGTCCAAATGGCCACTGTGGTGGAGAGAGCAAAGGGGAAGTTGGCCTGAGATAAAGAGTCAAGTTCAAGGATTCTCTCTTGAGAGAATTCTGTAGTTATTGAAACGTGGAGCTGTTCACTGAGCTCAGTGATTCATTGACCGTGTTTCTCTGGGCAGAGGCCTGTAAAAATTAGAAGGTCCATGTCTTTGTAGTAACCTAAATGTTTTCTACGTGTTTCTGTCCAGCAACCAAGTCTGAATTCATCCTAATTTGATAATTAGGATAATGATGAATACGATGAAGTCTCACTGTGGAGACTTAAATGAGAAGAAAAAAGTTTATTTTTCACCATCTTTATTATTATAAGATTCAGTTCTAGAGTGTTCTAATATGCTTCTTCATTAAAATTTACAATTATCTTTTTATATAATGTTATTACATTTTCTTATTATGAAATTACTTTTTTTTTTTTTTTTTTTTTTTTTTTTTTTTGCTTTTTTTTTTAAATACAGGAACTCATAATTAAAATGTATATATAACTCCCTACTGAGACTATAAAATAAAACAATAATGAACAAAAAGCAAACCAAAATAAAATCCCAAACTTTGTGGTATGATATTTTATTCTAAATTTAACTATTTCTCATTTGTTCTCTGTATACAATCAGCGGTATATTTTACAAGATTATTTTATATCTCACCAAATACTCTCATTCTGATTACTTACCGGGGACCGGCAACGGGATCGCAACCCTCGGTGTTGCGCCTGCACTGCGCTCAGCCAGTGAGTGGGAACCGGTCTCCATATGGGATCCGAACCCTCAGCGGGAGCGCCGCTGCGCTCCCAAGTGGCGCACTCTCCAGTGTGCCACCGGGCTGGCCCGAAATTACTTTTTAAAATTCATTATTAACCTTGTCAATGCTGAGAGAGTATAATCTTATGGTTAAGAGCTCAGGCTCTGGAGCCAGAAGATACAGGTGTGAATTCTTTTTTTTTTTTTTGTCTTTTGTCTTTTTCACTATCCAGTGCGCCACTGGGCCGGCCCCTACAGGTGTGAATTCTGAGTGCATCGTTCACTGACTTTTGTACACTGAGCATGTTATTTAGACAATCTAATTCTTTATTTCCTCCTCTGTAAAGTAGGATAATAATTGTACCAGCTTCCTAGGATAAATAAGATAATGCAGTCATGTTTCCTGTTAAGATATCTTTCCTTAATTATTTCATAAGACAGAGGAGGCCTCTCTTCTGTGTCCCTTCATTGGAATACTGAAACAGCCAAAGAAGAGACACGTTCTAAAAATTAGGTTTCAGACTGTCATTCAATTTGCAGTCCATCCTGTGCAGCTGGAGACCAAACCAGAGTATCACACAAACCTTTTCCTAATTGAAGGTGGTTATTCATTTATTAATCTAAGCGCCTTGTGCCTTGGTTGTGTGAGCCCTAAAAATACACTGCCAGGGATAAAAATAGATCTCTGGGAGTTCTGAGATGCTGCTTAATCAGAACCAGCTGCAAGCTGTCTAGAAAATACAAGTTATATGAGCCAGATGGCTTTTGCCCTTTTTGCTTTAGACAGCATGTAATTTGGATAACTACAGCTACAGTAATACATTTTGCCAGTCACACTGTTTGATAAACATATTTGTTGAGAACAGCCACTTCCAATTAGAGACCTAGTAAAATGTTAATTTATTTTAAGAATTTTTACCTCTAGGGTGAGACAAAGAATACTTTTAACAGGTTCCAGAAATATCTGTTCACAGAACAGAGTATTGTTCAGGTTATTGTATGCCAGTGGTTAATTTTTAGGTTTGGCATTTAGAAAATGATAAGAAATATTCATGACCTACCTCTTCATTACTCTCCTTAAAGTTTAGTGTATATATGAAGCACCAGGATTTTCCCATATTTGTAATTATGTTTGCTCAACCTGTAGAAAGATGGTTTGGCTAATTTTCAACTTCTACATGGATCTAGTTAACATAAACTCTGATTATAGTTATTGAATTATTGTTTGTTCACAGATGATTATTAATGCGGTAGTTCTAGGGGTTTTATTTTCATGACTATGTTCTTTGACAAGTAATTTTCTCTATTAGCCTGATGTAACCATGACTGATTTTCATGGACTGAGTACTGCAAATATATTAACCAAAATTGGCTGAATTCTAATTTCATCCAACTCTCAACTCTATTCAGATAAAAGAGCAAAGCTAAATCTTTAAGCTATTCATACTGCAAGACCTATACTCAGATGCAACCTGCTTTTGAGAAATGTGAAACTAAAATTTCTTCCATTTTCACAGGTGGTACCACTTCTTGGAAAAGCATTTTTAAGTCCTGGTCTCCCAGTGCAAGCAATGAAGTACTCCATACTGTATTTCTTGAGACATCTACCAGGCAGCATATAACAGATTGCTAAGTACCTGTGAAGAATCTCTTGTGTCATAATTTTTTCATAGTTCCAACCCTTCCACCATTGCAAGTTTAGTAATCTCCCAGCAGTTGTTTTTTATTTCCTTACCTAACTTAAAGAGGACAGGGTATTTCATCTATAGGATTAGTGATTTTAGAACATAAACATTACTATAATAGCTACAGTTTTATTTACTTTTACTATGTTTTTTATTTCCTTACCTAACTTAAAGAGGACAGGGTATTTCATCTATAGGATTAGTGATGTTAGAACATAAACATTACTATAATAGCTACAGTTTTATTTACTTTTACTGTAGTACCAGGAACTGTGCTAATCACTTTATACATTATTACATTTGCATAACAACATTACAAAGTGTATATTTTTATCATATTTTACAGATAAAGGATGCAGTGGCTTTGGAGTATAATTATTCAACATGATAAAGAAAGTGTCAGAGCCAGAATTTGAAGCTACTGTTATACTAATGGTGTGTCTGGCCCATCATCTTTAATTCTGCCCATTAAGCTATGAAAATTGGCATTTGACTTAACCAGAGCTGTTTTTTTCAGAGGTATATGTGTGCCTCTGCCCATCCTTATATGCTTCAAGGAATTTACAGTGTTGCTTCTTACAATTTATTTTAAGCTCAGATCAATAGGTGAAAGGGTCTGATCTCTCTCAACCCACCTTGTTATATACATTATAACTGATGTATCACTGACAAAAATTTCAGTTGGGTGCTTTTCCAATCTGTGGTTAAGAATTACACTGATGGGGAATCTAAAAAAAAAAAAGAAAAAAAAAGTTGATATTATGGAGATAGAGAGTAGAACGGTGGTTACCAGAGACTGGGAAGGAGAGTGAGGAAGGGAAAACAGGGAGAGGTTGGCCAATGGGTTCAAAATTATCATTAGACAGGAGGAATAAGTTCTGGCGTTGTAGTGAACTGTAGGATTACTATGGTTAACAGTTAAGTTTTGTATATTACAAAATAGCTAGAGGAGAGGATTTTGAATGTTTTCGTCACAAAGAAATGATAAACGCATGAGGTGATGGTTATGTTAACTATCCTGACCTGATCATTATATAATATGTGTATCAAAACATCTGATTGGACCCCATAAGTATGTACAATTACAATGTGTCAATTAAAATAAGTAAATAAGCAATTTTTAAAAAGAATTAAAAAATTACACTGATGGGTAGTGCTTGGAGAAACTAGTAAGCACTTGTGTACTATGAAACAGCATAGGAAACTAACGTGCACAATAGTTAGCAAAGCTAACCCCTACTTTTATGCCTTTATCTAACACACTAAGTAATAAGAGAAAGAAATTAATGAATACAGTGGGTCATACCTGTACATTGTGTCACGGGCAGCAGGGAATAAAATAAAGCATTATTTATAAAGACCTCTTACTTATGATTCTGTCCACCCAAAGCAAACTGATGGGTCATGGAAAAGATTTTATTGTTTCATACTATTTTGGGTGAGTATACTGTTGGTATTATTTTCATATGGAAACACAAAAATGCTATTTCTTGAAAGATAATGTAAGATAATAGAAAAGTTATACACTGTGGTTTAATAATGGGCTTAGGCTGTCTGTTAGCAAAGAGTCGAAGTTACTTGTTTCCTGGAAATGAAAGGGAGAAATGAATAGAAAGTATTACTTTCTAATAAATGGATTATTCTGTTCTACTCTATCTGTTATACAATATTTTATTTAAACAATTACTTAACCTTGTTTTTTCATACTCTACTCAATTGTACTCAATCACAATCTAGATTCCAATATGAAATCTTATACCTGCTTGAGCCAATTGAAAAAAGCATTTTAACATCATTAGATGAAATGAGATGGCCTAGAGAGAGTCTCAGTCCTTTCTTTATGTGGAGAAATGAATGTTGAAATGAGCCTGCAAGGCTTATGAAGTCAGTATATAGATCAGTTTTCTGTTAATGTGTGAAGGTCTGTAGTTGGAGCTCTGGAAAAGAAAATAAAACATGAAAAGTGATCTCCGTCAAATTTATCCGTGTTTATGCTAATGTGGGTGAATTTTTTCTTTTCCATCATATGAAAGTTTAGGAGCTTAATAATTAGTTTGCTTTGTTTAAATGATTTAATAAGGAAGTGCTGAGCATCTAAAGAGGTGACTGTCCTTGTCCTCAAAGAACTTTTGGCACTTGGCACCAAAAGGGGGCATTGTTCTTATGTGGTCCCAGAATAGTGTGGCTTTTGGAGGTACATGAAGGGGAAACTTATTCTCTTCATCCCATGGGGGACTTTATTGCCTTTGTCTTCCTGAACAGAATACAAGTATTTGGCTGAAAATCTTTGTTATATACCCTTGGGCTGCATTGGCATATTCCAAGCTGTTATTGTCAATCACATAAATACATATTTAGACAAGTACCTAACCTTGGCTTTCCAGAGTTGTGTCATTTCTTCACTGTGGCTGCTCTTACCTCTTCAGAAGCCCACTCCCTTGCCCTATCTTCTTCAATAAATACCGTAATTTTATTTCTAGGTGTGTAGCAGTATGAGATGTAAGTGTGTGTGTGGGTGTGTGTGTGTGTGTGAGAGAGAGAGGGAGAGAGAGAGGAAGAGAGAGAAATTGATTAGTTGCTTGTGATTGGGGCTTTTCCCTGAAAATTTTCCAACTGTTCTTGTTAGCATATTGGAAAGTTTACAAATTCTCATCATTTTTCTTGTATTTCACTTAAATTTGTTTGTTTGTTTTTTAGATAAGTAGCAGTATTATATGTGCATATAATCTGCCATTCTGATATTTTAAAATTTTAGTTCTTTTTCTATTGGTAAGTTAGTGATGGTATCTGTACATCTGACTTTATCGGATATGACTCTGCCAAATGTTTAACTAGGTGTTGACTCTACACTGAAGGTCGGGAGTATCTATTACATTATTGAACTATCCCTGTTCACAAGCCTATGGATGTGTATCAAGATGACTACATATTTTTCAGGGTGGAGGGAGAGGTTCTGTTGTAATTGATTTTGACCTGTATCAACATAACTTTATTAGTAGGTTGCCCAATAATAAACCATTCTGGGATTCCTGAAATAAACTCGTTTGGACATGTTTTATTATAATTTTAATATGCTGCTGAGTTTGGTATTTCATCTAGCATTTTTGTCTCTATTCATAAGTGATACTGACCTTTAGTGTTCTGTTTTTTTTCAGCTGGGTTTCAGGTTTTATTGTCAGAGTTACTAGGCCCATCACTTGTGATTGTATGAGTTTCACATTGCCACCTATCATGTTGTAATTTGTGTTGTTACATGACTGTTTTACAGAGGAGGGCAGTAAAGAATCTTGAGGAAGGAACATTTTTCTATCACATAGACTTACCATTTTAGCTAGCAGAATGTTTTCATATTCTAAAACAGATTTTAAAAAAATCTCCATATTTTTCTATTTCTTTAATGTTTAAAAGAATCCACGTGTAAATCATCAGGGCTTATTTGGCAACAGTTGCTTACTTAAATTTCTTCTAGAACTGTATTCTACTCTTCTGGGATGTCTTTTAATTTCATTGAACTTTTAAAATTCTTACACAAAAAACTATATGTAGTACTCTTTATAATTCTTTTAATTCTTCTGCATTACTGCCTTTATCCCTCCTTTGTTTTCTCATTTTATATTTTGGTCTTTTTCTTGAATATTGAGGTTTGCCATTTCTTTTCTTCTTCTTTCCTTTTCCAAATATCCTTGGCTTTATTTACCAGAATTGTACATGTTTTACTATTTTTTAAATTAATAATTGCTTTTATCTATAGTATTTCTTTTCTCCTGCTTTCCTTGGATATGGTTTGTTCTCTTTTAAAAAAACAATTTGCATAGAAAATTTAGTTTACTTTTAATTTTTATTTGCAAAGGGCCTTTCCAGTTACTTTTCAGGTTTGCTAATTTACTGTAAGTGAAGAATTCAATTTATGGTTGACACAGGACTTCTCCATAGCTACATGGATGCTCCCTGTGTGAGAGTCCTTTGGAAACATTGAGCTTGAAAAGTTGATCTTTCAATTTTTCACACTGGAGTTAATCTTAAAAATTGGGATTGGGATTTCACTGACAAACAATATCTAGTGTTTTTTTTTTTTTTTTTGTCTTTTTCTGTGTCCGGCAACGGATCGCAACCCTGAGTGTTGCCCCCGTACCGGACCAGGGACCGGCAACGGGATTGCAACCCTTGGGGCTGCTCCCGCGCCTCGCTCAGCCAGTGAGCGGGAACTGGTCTGTATGTGGGATCCGAACCCTCGGGCGGGAGCGCTGCCGCGCTTCCCAAGCAGCGCACTTATCCAGTGCGCCACCGGGCCGGCCCAATATCTAGTGTTTTAAAATGGCATTTTGTTCTCTAATTTTAAAAGCAGTACATGTTCTCCATAGATATTTGGAAGATATAGAGAAACATGCATAGCTGTGTAACAAGTACCCTAAAATGTAACAACTTAAAATGACAAACATTTATTTTCTCACATAGTTTCTGAGAATCAGGAATGTGGGAATGGCTTTACTCTGGGCTGTTTTGGCTTGGTGTCTCTCGTGAAGTAGCAGTCAAACTGTAGGCAGGAGCTGTTGCCATCCGAAGGCTTGAATGGAGCTGGAGGACCCGCTTCAAAGACAGTTCACTCACATGGCTATTGGTTGGAGGCCTCGGTTCCTGACTGGCTGTTGTTGGCAGACGGTCTCAGTTCCTTGCCTTGTGAGCCTCTCCACAGGTCTCGTTGCTTCTCCCAGAGTGAGTGATCCAAGAGTGAGGTAGAAGCTACAATGTCTTTTATGAACTGCTCTCAGAAGTGATCTACTATCCTTTCTGCTGTATTCCATTGACCCCACTTACCAGTCTTGATATGGTATAGGAGATTGCAACACAGAGAGTGAATGCCAGGAGGTGGGGATCATTGGGTCATATTGAAAGCTAACCACCACACATACAGAAGGATATAAACATTACTCTTAGGCTCACCATCCAGTTATAGTGGATCTTCCAGGGTTTTTCCCCTCTCCCATAACAGCAGATCATAAATATTTTTCATGTTATGAAATAGTGTTCTAAAATGTGGTTTTTATATGTTCACTTAGTATCCATTGTGAGGGTGTGCCAATTTATTTTACCAATCTATTAACATTATTTTATAATTAGGTTGTTTTGAGTATTTGAGTATTATAAATAGTTTATTACATTTTCTTGCCTATAAATCATTGAACACATCTCCCTACCATTTACCTAAAATAAACTCCTAGAAATGTTATTTCTGGGTGAAGGAATATAAACATTTTAAGACTTTCTGCACATACTGCCAAAATATTCTCCAGAACTTTGTAGCAAGTGTGTGCTCACATTGACATAACAAAAAAGTGCCTGGCTTCTTATATGCCTGTTAATACTAGGTGCCATATTTAAAAAATAAAAAGAGCCTGATAGGGAACATTGTATCTCATCATAGATTTAATTTTTGTTTTGATTACTTATAAAGTAGGGGAAGTATTATAAAAGTCTTATTCCTGAATTTATGTAGTATAGTATTTTTTCTTGTTTTTTAAAGGTATATCTTTCTTCTTTTTTGCTGGCTGCCCGGTACGGGGATCGAACCCTGGACCTTGGTGTTATCAGCACCACAATGTAACCAATTGAGCTAACTGGCCAGCCCCATCATAATTATTTTTGAAGGTATAAGTAGTTCTTTTAAAAAAAATGTTATGTTTTGGGCCGGCCCGGTGGCGCACTGGATAGTGCGCCGCTTGGGAAGCGCGGCGGCGCTCCCGTCCGAGGGTTCGGATCCCACGTGTAGACCGGTTCCCGCTCACTGGCTGAGCGAGGCGCGGGAGCAACACCGAGGCTTGCGATCCCGTTGCCGGTCCCCGGTCCGGTACGGGGGCAACACTGAGGGTTGCGATCCGTTGCCGGACACGGAAAAAAAGACAAAAGACAAAAAAAAAAAAAAAAAAATGTTATGTTTTGTTTTCTTTTAAAATATATTTCATTAGACTTTTCTGTTAAGGCCACACAATGGAAGTGTTCTGTGGTAAACCTGGAAATATTGAAAAATAATTGGATAACTTAAGCACTTCCAAAATATTCACCACTTAGTTTGATGGTTACTAAACAAAGTTTCCCTCAGTTATATTTTATTGATTGAACATTTGCTGGAATAATGGGTTAAAAAGTGAGAAGATGCTTTTTTTTTTACTTTTGTTGTCAGCCATCTGCCAAAATTTGGTGAGCATTGAAGAACATTTGTCAAAGGCTAAAAGTATAATTGAGAGTTGTCTAGTCTAAAAATAAATAAATAAAAGCACTCTCAATGTTCCCATATGATAGAATGACTGCTATTATTTGAAAAGTTTTCCTGCCCTGCACTTTCATATCACTGGTGTTCTCAGTGTTGTGCAAAAAAAAAAATTAAGTTGCTGAACAGTTTTTTGGATCCCCCCAAAACATTTTGCTTTTTCATACTGGCTGATTTTCAGCTTGAAGTGTCATTAAGAGGCTGCGACATTGAACGTGGGTAGAATATGAGGACGCACTTGTATGGTGAGGCAGGAGTTGAGTATAGCATGGAGACCTTGGAACCTGAAGGTCCTTATTTGACAATCGGCTCTGTTAGTTGCTTTGTGACCTTGGCCCTTTCAGTCTCAGTTTTCTCACCTGTTAAAAAAGGACTGAAAATGACTACTTTGCCGGATTGTTTTCAAAAATAAATTATATAATGTGCATATAGTACCCGGCACACAGAAGTGCATGATACACATATGAAGCAACAGGAGTAACTATGGGAATGTGTACTAGTCTTACCATAAGTGATTAGAAAGGGATATCCTCAAAAGACCTTGAAAAAATGAAAACTTCAGTAATTTGTGGGTAAGTATTAAATTTATGGCATAATTCTGGCCAAGAATATATGTGATGAGATGGAGGGGAACAAATACTTATTTTTTGTGTCAGTGAAGAATTTTGCTGCTATTATTTTTATATAAATGTTTGCTAAAGGATTTAAGATAGAATAATATTAGTTATGACTCTGTTCAGAACTGAGGTCCAAGCCACGGAAAGCAAACCATACACTAGTAGTGTGAACATACAAATGCAACTGATAGGTATGATGAATTCTGCAGAGCCAGCTTTAAGTGTACAGATACTTATAAATTCATGATTTTACTGTGGGTGGGTGAGGAAGAGGTGGGTCTCAAACTCAATGTGAAGAATGGATTGGCTTGCAAAAGAGAAGAGGGGAGGCGTGTTCTGCCCAGATATCCATGTGGTGTTTTGCCCTGAGTAAATTGACCTAACCTAAAGAATCTGTGTTTGGGGTGCAGGATGGATGGGGAAGGAATGATCAGAATACTGAAAACCTTGATTATCAGGCGAAAGAAATTAAGCAGACAGTAGACCATCACTTGAAGCTTCTAGCTCAGGTGAGACGTTACGATTCCAGTGTGACGTGTTTGAGGGACTTTAACATAGGAGAAGCAACGCAGGGCCTCTGTCACAATCCAGATGTGAAGATGCAGTCTTAAAGTGAGCTCAGTAAAACAGGAATGAAGTGGTCAGATTCCAAACACTGGAGCCATCACTTCTGTCTTCTCTCCTGCTCAAGAGTCTTCTAGTGATGTTTTTTTGTTCTTTTATTTTCTTGTTCTCTTGTTTAAAAACTGAAATTAAAATGTGAGATGGCTGTTGCTTAACTTTGGTTGACCTTACCTTTTTAAAAAAAAAATTTAGCACTTTATTTTTCTTTTAGGCCAAGACAACTCATACTTTAAAAATCATATTATTATAACTATGCTATTAAAATTATTATAATATTTCACAATTTATTCCTTTCTTGGTGCATTCAATATGAATTATCCTGGCTACTGACAGGCTGGAAATAGCATTTATTGAGCCCCTATATTGTATTATGCATATTAGCCTCAGCATCCTATTTTAGTCTTCACAACATCCTTATAATGCAAGCAATGTTATGATGTTATTCCTATTTTATAGATGTGTTTACTGAGTTTTCGAAAAATTACACATCTGATGAGTGTTGGTGCAGAATGCTTGCTTTGTAGCGTGATGATTCCTAGGAGAATGTGGGGGACACACAACTTATAGCAGGAGAAATAGGACTAAACTAAGAATAGTAAGGCTCTTTTTTTTCCCCCTTTAATGCCTGATAGTTAGGGAACTTAGAGGAATCCAACTTGATCCTTTCTGAGGAACATAATATCTAGTCACAGGGCTGTTCCTCTGCTTCCTGAGGAAGTGAAATTCTTCACTAAATTAGGCGGTGGCCTTCTATATTTAAATGTAGAGCTTGCTTTGGTAAAAATGTTAAAAAACATGTAAAATGCAAAATATCTGACCTCAGGATTCTAATGTCCTTCATTGATGAAAAAGAATATCTTATCTTGTTTCTACTATAATGATCATAAATTTTCCATGTAACTATAGTTTCTGAAAGAAGTGAATTAGTTTGCCATTAATGATAAGTGCCTTTAAAGACAAGGATGAAAGGTGCAGGGTTTATAGGGTACGGAAAGCTTCTTACTTTATAAAGTATAGAAAACATTTTGAAAGTGGAATTAAATTGGACCCATTCCTGTTATTAAGATTTCTTTAAATGTGCTGCCTGAGATGGTTTATAATTCTTGGTTTCAAGTACTAATGAAGATGTTACTTGCAAGTTAAACTCTGAACTGAGAAACATGCTTATGAATTCCCTTATAAGTGGCTTTTTTAATTGCAGTTCTTTTAAAAAGGAAGTTAACACTTAAGTATCTATTAATTCTTGACAAGGACCTTATTAAACCTAAGCAAAAAGTGTTTTTAAAAAGGCAGGTAGCTGTTAGCATTATGTGAGAACCTGAAACTAGGAAAGTAATTATTATGAGTTTTTTAATCTTTTATTTTTTCCAAAATGCAAACTCTCTATTTTTTCTTGTTATAAAAGCAGTCGCTAAACGTTAAAAAGTATTCAAACAGTAGCAAACAGTATACATGAAAAAGTGAACGCTTCTCCTAATCTTACCCTACCCAGATGACCATTGATTACAGTTTAATATATACAAGTATTATTCCAGAACTTTTTCTTTCCAAATGTAAACCTATATTACATTTATCTTATCTACATAAAATTTACATGGGATCGATAACACTACATGTACTATTCTTTAACTAGCTTTTTCTTATTGAAAATTGTTGTTGATCTATTTCTCCTTTAGTAATAACAGATCTACCTCTTAGGTTGTTGGTTTGTTTTGCTATCTTAACAACAGCGTGAAGAAATACTACTTTTGTATGTTTTTGCATACTTCCCTATTTCCTTAGGTTGAATTCATAGAAACAGAACTGTTAAAGGAAAGGTAATACATATTTTAAATTTCCATATACTTTAATAAACTGCTCCCTAAAAGGTTTTATCAATTTATTCTTTCATCAGTATCACATGAGGAAGTTTTTGTCACCTTACTCTTTTACAATAGTGTGAATAACAGTTTTTGCTCATCAGGTAAGAAAGAAGAAATTTTAAAAAAAATTTCTAATGAGGTTGAAAAGAACATCATATTTTTGTGGGTCTTTATCTTTCTCTTGGGAACAGCTTGTTCAAGACATTTGCCATATTTTTCTTAGGGTGCTTGTCTTTCATATTAATTTAAAGAGCTTTTAATATATCCTTTGATATATACGTTGTAAATATTTACATACTTTTTTCTTTTACCTCTGTTGTGATGATATTTGTTGCATAAAATACCTAAAGTTTGACATATTCACATATGCCATTCTTTTTGCTTATGGTTTTTGGCTTTTGTTTGCATGGTAAGAGTAAAAACCACAGGTAACTTTTTGGGGGCATGTAAGCACTTTATGTGCATGCTCTTACTGAAGCCTCACGACAACTCTATGAATAGGATACTATTAACTCCCCTACTATAGATGATGGGTAAATAACTTATCTAAGGTTACACGATTTTAAATGATAGTGTCATAATTCAAATGCAGGCAGTCAGATACCTCCCTAAGCCCCAAATTATTAATATAAACAACAAAATGTCCTGTATTATTTCTCCTTTCTATGTTCTTTTTAAAATTTTCAAAATATTTAGTTCCTATGGAATTCCTCTAACTGTTTAATTTCATTTTTATCTTATAGTTTATTTATATATACATGTGCCTCTACACATTTGTTTCCATACTCTTTTATTATAATAATTGTATTATTTCTTTGCCAGTATCACACTATTTAAATTACTCTGGTTTTAGAGTAATTTTTATACCTGTTGGAAAGTCTCCCTCATTATTTTTCTCTTAAAATTTCTCTTGATTATTCTCATACACTTTTTATTCCAGAATCAATATGTTTAATTCAATGTGAAAATTCTGTCTTCAAAATAGTTTATAATTGCATAATTAGCATCATTACAATATTGATTTTTCTATTCAGGAAAATAGTATGTCTTTAACATTTTTAGTAGTTGTACAATTGACTTCATTTAGGTTTTGGACATTTTATTATAAGTATATTCCTGGATTAAATTTTGAGTTTTTAAAATTTTATTTATTTATTTTTTCACGATCATTAGTATATTCAACATTACACAATATAGTCATTTTTTGTGGCCCTTTACCAATTTCTTATTCAAATTTATGATTGCATGCCATTATGACAGTGAGTGTATGTTAACTATAATTAATATTTATGAAGTCACTTTCTATTTTATGAATGTTATGCTAGTTCATGTCCTTTTTTTTTTGGTATACCTAGTGTTGGAGAGTGAAGAATGATTTCAGTGTCTTGATGGCCAAAGACTGTACTTAACCAGCTGTTAGTATCTGAAAGTTCAATTTCCTTCAGATTCATAGTTTGGTTGATTTGAATTCTGGATATCCATTTAAAATTATATTTGTCCTTAGGAGACCAAAATTCTTCAAACTCATACTCAGAGTCACATAGCACCATGGAAATAGGCAGAATCTCACATTTAAATTGTTAACATAAATTAACCTACATGAACAGGTTTGACTTTTTTCCCCATTTGTGGGTGCTTTTGTCATATATGTAAGTTATAGGAAGGGTTTGGTATTCTCTTGAGATTGAGGGCCACGGTGACATCACACACATCACACATAGAAGCTCTTTACCATTCCTTCTGTTACTCCTCTGTATCTCAGATGACCAGGAGAAGGGAGGCCTTTCTTTACAAAGCATGACCAAGGACTATAGACTTAGAAGTGAATGGAGACTGTATTAGAAATTGAATTTCTAAAGGAAATACAGGGCTGAAAAGTAATTACAATGGTGAAAGAAGGCCAGAGCGAGCCAGAAGAAGGAGAAAGGATAATAAAGAAGAGATAAATAGGAAAAGATGAAGGACATTGAAGCCAAAACAAAAGCTTGAGAGGGAGTTGGAGGATATGGGAGACAGAAAGGGAAGAAGGGGAAGACAATGTGAAAGAATGCAACAGAGTAATGAAGAAAATTTAGTAAAGCTGGCTGATACGCCAAAACAAAAGCTTGAGAGGGAGTTGGAGGATATGGGAGACAGAAAGGGAAGAAGGGGAAGACAATGTGAAAGAATGCAACAGAGTAATGAAGAAAATTTAGTAAAGCTGGCTGATACTTACAGATAGAGTTGGCTTAAAAAAAAAATAGAAAAAAAAAAATCCCGCCGATCCTTTCCTTGAAACTGCTCTGTATCTAAATAAAGAAGTTGTTGATTTCTTTTTAGCAGACTATTTCAGCAGGGCATTTTGAAGATTTCTTCATGGAACATTAGGATATTTTACTACCTGACTGAAAGTGAATAAACAGAACTGGAGGATTTCTGCTTTGCACATTTCTGAAGCTTTATTATATCCTTATATAGGTAAAGAGAGAAGTTATATGCTGAGGAGGGTGCCAGAATGACCACATGCTCCACTCTTGCACTACCTCTTTTTATGAAGCTAAATTTGGAGTTTTCAAAACCTTCTGTTTAAAAATACATCCCCAAAGACTTCTGCTTATTGCACATTTTGTTCCTGTCCTGTACACTTAGATCTTCATTTACAGCTCTTTTTGGAACATTTTTCTTTTTGTCAAAAATACAAAAGGAAGCTATTGACATATAATTCATCACTATGTTTTATTCAGTAGCATCATAATTCTCAAATTTTGAGATTATATATATTTTTCCTTCAAGTCTAGAGACAAATCTTACAAGAAAGTTTAATTATGTGTTCATGCATATACATGAAATCTTAAATATAATTGAATGAATAAAAATTGAATCATCACAAATTAGTTTATGCAGGCATCCTTCACTTAAAGTATCAGATACTTTACAGGAAAAAAAAATCTCCTGACAGCTTTTTCCATTATATGATTTATATTTTCCTGTTGGGTTTTATTATAAAATTACAGATTAATTTTATCAAAGGAAAAACTTGTTCTTTGATTTTAAATAAGAAATCACATTTAGGAATGCATCAGTCCTTTTAAAATAATATATTTAAACATAAAATAGTAATCTTATAAAATACTTTAGCAAACATATTTAGATTAACATCTGTTTTCCATTATCTCAGTAAAAATTTTAAAATTAAAGCTTTCAGTACCAGAAACTTTAAAAATATACTAATTAACTTCTCTCTCCTAACTTAACTCATAATGTAATTCATTAATCCAATATTCTACTTTCTAAAATGCTAACTTGCCTCTTCCCGGCTATCTTGAACTATACTTACCCATAACATGTCTACACTTTATTGTATGTCCGTGGATAAGATAAATTTAGAGTATATAAAGATAAACGTTAAAATGTTTGTGAAATTGTTCTTTGAACTATTTTCTAAATGTGTGATTTTTGTGCAATGAACTAATGGATGAAAATGATCTGCAAATTAGGGAATTCTTAATGTACTAGCTCCTCCATTTCCAATTTAGGATTTATTTAAAGTGCCATTAATAGGTATTTTTAAAGTATATCAGATTTATGTTGAGTCTAAAATTTATTAAGATAGAAAATGTTGGATGGAGTTTGGAAGTAAGAAATATATCAAGTAGCTGCAACTTAACTGGTGGTAATAATAGTGACAGAATAGTGGATAAGATGGAGGCATGGAAGTATGGGATCTAATTATTTTTTCATATACTTAATAAACAACATTTATAAAGCACCTGACTATTGGCTAGGCACTTGCTAGGTTAGCTAGGTTACAGGGAATACAATAGTAAACCAGATTTTTCTAACTTTCAGAGCTTATAGACCATCACCAAATATATTTCTTTGTCTTTTAGAGTCTATAGACCATCACCAAAGACAACACACAATTAATTATAATTTGTGGGGTTTGAGGGTTCCCAGTAAAAATTACTACTGGTCTCTGCCTGATTTCTGGATGGGAGCATGTGTCTTGTATCAAGGAGCTAAACCCCTGGATTAGAGAGATGTACCTGTCCAGCTCTGGGAGTGGTGGACAACTGCAGGCTCCCCTATGGGAGAAGACTGGGCGCCTGTGAGACATACAGCATGGAGAGACAGAGGACATGCTTGCTGTGGGGTAGCTGATCCCAGGAAGAAAGGGGGATAGAAGAGCCAGACTACAAGTTGCCCTTTTTAAATTCACCAGCTCAGTCAGTTTCTTTTTTCTGGGGAAGAGTGAGGGTGTCACGCTAGCACTGCACCTTCCACATGAGAGAAAGTTCAGGAGTGAGCAGCATCATCCCATCCTCCCCCTTCCACCTTAACAATGATGATGTGCATACGTTAGGGATTAGGAGAAAGGGGGCATGGAGTACTATGGAAATATAACCTAGCCTAGGGGCTCAGTGGGAGTGATGTTAAAACTGAAGGAGTAAGGGGGAGGACTCCGAAAGTGGGTTTTAGGCAAGAAGAGAGACCGCTTGACACACCTATGGAATTGAGAGCAATTCATCGTGGCTGGTTACAGTGTAGACTAAGAGACAGAGTGAGAGTGACACTGCAGGCTGTGGGGGCAGTGACCAAATCTGAGTGAGTGTGAGTTAGATTCAGGTGAATGAAGGGCAATTGGAAATATTTGAAGGGTTTCCAATAGAGCAATGGCAGAATCAGATTTATGGTTTGGGAGGAAGCAAAGTTAGAGAGAGGCAGACCTGTTCAAGTGGGATGCTCAAGGAAAGGCGATTTATGGGAGGGGATGTGTAGGGGATTAGTACAGTTTTGTAAATTTTGCCCTGGAAGGACAATACATTCAAGTAAAGATATTCAGAGGGTTAGATGGGTGCATATACATAACTTTTATGAATGCCTTTTATTTGAAATACTAATTAGAGAATTTATGTTAAACTAGGACAGCTGTGAATTTATTAGAGTTCTCACCTTCTGATGGAAACCCTGTAATACTTTTGAGTATTTTTTTCAGTTTTCTGATGAATCCAGTTATTTGAATAAAATTATTTAATTAAACATTTTTTTAAAAGAACATATAAAATTTATTATTTACTACCACTGCTTACTATAAGATACTGGTATCTTGCAAGTTTTCTGGTTTATGGAAGAGCAAAGGAAAGTTTGAATTCATTTTTGGTAAGGCACATTTCCATTGAAACTGAACTTGCTAAAATTGCATTCTCATGCCCAAAATACATGGTATAGCCAGTTCTTCTTAGCTGCTACCAATATACAACTATCTAAAAGCTGCACTATTTCAAAAGATGATAATTTGTTATCAGCATTTTTAGGTTCACATAAAGAGCCTGAAACCATATCAAGAAAACTCTTCCATATTTACATGAGAAACCCTTTTGCAAAGATTATCTTGTGCTGCTTAGCTGAAGGTCCTTCAGTATCAACTAACAATACGGCTTGCTGCCTGCTGTCAATTTTTCCTCTATTAGAAATATTATCATATTATAATTTTTACACCTTTTGTGTAATGTTATAATAGCTTCTAAGGAATTTCTCCTAATGTTTTGAGAACTTTTGTTTACACTCTTGATTTGAAACAGTATGACCTGTTAGTGCTTATCGGATGAATTGTATGCTTTGAATGTCTTTTTTTCTAAGCTGCTGTGCTAATACATTTTGTATTCATTTCCCCCTGTGTTATAATAATTATGTTTAAGTCTCATGGCAATCTTCTTTAGTCTATATGTGCTCAAAAGATTTATTTGCATTTCTATCCAGAATAAATCAAAATAAATTTTGCTGGAAATGGCATCATGTAAATTGAGTTTCTTTGCTTCCAGTTTCTAATCACTGTGCTTTATCTCGTGGAAATGTTAATGTTTGGTGGCAAAGGAATTGCAAACACTGTTAAACACACCTTTAGTCATAGGCTTTTTCTTAGAATAAAGGCAGTTGCTTAATACTCCAATATTTCACTATTCCTATTTGGACTTTGTTATTTTTATTGTTGCCAAGAGATTTTTTTTTTTTTAAATTAAGTTATCTCAGAAGTAGATAACTTTTGTCAATCTAAATAACAGACCCAGAAAGGGAGATTCTCCAAAATAAAATGATGTTTAATTAGGAATAGGCATTGCAATGGAAATATGCAGTGCCATAGTAAACTATTTATGTATTTAGGGAGATAAAGAAGACAGAGGAAAAAGCAAAGATTGCATAATGGCTTTGAGAGAATTATTCTAGGCTACGAGGATCAATAACAAGGGTGTGCAGTCTGAGTCTGGACAATCAGTTGCTGGGCATATGTCCTCGAGGAAGTATTTTTTTGTGCAACGTTGTGGTTTTGCAGAGTCCTTTTTGATAGTTCTTGATGTAGACCTTTATGAATAAGAAGTTTCCCTTCATGGCCTTCCCTGTCTCATTTGTCAGGGTTTTTAACACGTGCCTCTATTTTGATCCTGACAGCTTTCTTACTTTATTGTTAAATAAAGCAAATGAACTTACTGAAAATGAAGCCTAAAATTCAACTTTTGTGATAGGTGTGTACTCTTTTGATTAAAAATCATCTGGAACATCATATCCACTAAAACACAATTTGACCTGTGCAACTATCCTGATGTTCTCTGTCACTGTTATAAAGGAAATCTGTGACATTAGAGGATGATATTTCTAGAGAAAAATAGGCAAATTATGTTTCCATCCCCCCAGTGAGGTTGTCTAGAAAGCTCAAGTGGGCTGTGCGGTAGGACCCAGTGGTGAGAAGTTCCAGTGTCAGAAAGGAGCCACAGTCAATGAATTTTCCTTCTTAACATGCCTTTTCTTCTTTTTACCCTTTCTCTCTCTCTGATTCTAGGATCAACACCAAAATGCATGTGCTAACCTGCTCTTTATGCATTCAGTAGGAGGAAGGCTGGGATTAGCTTGGGAAGAGAGTTTAACCTGAGAATATTTGGCTGAGTAGGGTAAAGTTTGCAGTCCTCTGAACTAGTCCTATGATCTTTCTAAGTCAATGAGGTAGTAAAATGGAGCTAACATTTCTAACAGCATACAGCTGTGGGAACCTATCATTCTGAAAGCCACTCTGTATGAAGAGGTCAAAAGTCGATATGAGGACCCATGCAGTGGGGGGTTCAGGTTTTGTGGGTTGTGAATCTTATACAATTTGGGGACCCCCATTAAGAAAAGGAAAACAATTATGAATATAAAATTGGTGAAAGGGTCTCAGAAGGGTTCTATGCAAGTAAAGGCTTCTGTATTTAAGCTTTATTAATTTATGGTAAATCCACCTCTAGCCTCACACATAAACTTGCATCTACTACATTAAATTCTGAATTGATAATAAAGCTAAATATTTAAAAATAAGATTGAATGTCACACTCTTGGGAAAAAGTTCCCCAATTCCTTCCTTTGTAATTCCAGCATGGCATGCATATACTATGTGGTAATGATCTATTTCCTCATCTAATTGCCCACCAGGTTCTAAGGTCCAAGGAGGCTAAGATGTTTTGCCTGGTGCCGTTTCTCTTATGGCTGGTACTGTGTATAGAAAACCGTAGTTATTGAAAACAGAAGGGAGGGATGCTGGGGTCATGGCACCTTTAAGCACATTCTGACAGCACCCCTGGTGCTGAACTTGGTGTGCTAATAGAAGCCTGTAGTGCTATTACATGCAGAAACAGTTTTCATCAATCATATGGACATATTTAATTGGTGAGTTATGTATGGGAAAGATGTCTTTCAACTCTGTACAAAAGTTCATAAAGAGCAGGCTAGCAGTCCATCCTTACAGTGGAAGGAGTAATTATGACAGGTATGAAAGTAATGCAAAGTACAAAATGTCCTCTGAGGATATTTTATTTGTCTGTGAACACAATTGAAAATTTATTTCTTAAGACAATAAGACTAAGGGAAAAAATCATGGAAGGTGTAATTCAGAGATCAAATTCTTCAATTCAGTGAAGTCAGACTTCATCTAACTGGGTAATTGATTTTAAACCAGAAGTCTATTTATGGAGTTTACAACTAAGACATATAACTCTATCTAAAAACCTCATAATAAATAGGTTATTTCTGATGAAAGAAAACACAGGAAGAGAGGAAAATAATGGTGTTTCCTCTTTCTTCAAAATAATTCTATTATTGCTTAGGTTTAGTGTTTATAAGATTTTAGATTGGTGGGTGTGGGGAGGACTGAGGGTGGATCTACATAGCTATAGTGGGTTATGTTTAAAACTTAGAAAAACATAGGATAAATTCTACAAATACTGTACTTTATGTTGCCAAAGGAGAAACATCCTAAAACAAGTAATTTAGGGGCTGATCTAAGAACTAGGTATATGAAAGATGTCAAGATCAGCTATGGAATTTGCAGAGCCTGGTGTAAAATGAAAAGGTGGGAATCCTTGTTGAAACAATTATTAATAATTTTAAGACGGCAACAGCAGAACATTAAACAAGGGTGTAGCTCTTCTAAACTTGGGGTGCTGTGTGACTGCACAGATCATGCGCCCATGAAGCTGGCCCTGAAAGACACCTTTGTGTGGTTCGTGAAAACTGTTGTTAAAGACTTTATTCACTGTGTTACCTGGTGAACTGTAAAGAAAGATTCACATGGTGAAATTCCTCTTTGATCTCAGCACCAGAATAGTGTTTATCACCCTAAATGACCTACGAAGTTACTTTTGTTGTTGTTGTTATAATAAAAAGTTATTTCATTTATTTATTTATTAATCAACCCATTGTATTTATGGGGTACAATTTGATGTTTCAATGCATGCATGTTGTATAACAATCGGATCAGGGTGTTTCGTATACTCATCCCCTCATGCATTTATCATTTCTTTATGGTGAGAATATTCAAAACCTCCTCTGGCTTTTAATAGGCAATACTAGATACAACCTTCCTCAATCACGGAATGGAACTTTATGAAAATTTCATCAGCTTTTAGAGGTTGAATACAGTGTAACTAATATATACTATTCTAGAATGTTCTAGATCCTTAATTTTGTTGCCATTCATAAGGTACTGTTTGACTCTGTTACTGAGATCTTGTATTATTTAGTTGTACAATGTATAGTAATAAAACGAATAAGTACCAAAACACAAACCTTATTTAGATGTATTAAAGTCAGCTTGGGTACGAATTAGACATAAAAGTTCAGTTTTACAGATCCCAACATAAACCAAATCTCAATTTAAGAGTAAGTGTATTTTTTTGGTATTATTTTATTTTAAAAAAAATTTTTAAGTGAAAAACAAATGTTTAAACGTATTCATGGGGTACAGAGTTGAATATCAATACCTGTGTACAATGTGTGATGATCAAGTCAGGATAATTAGCATGTTCATCATTACAGTCATTCCTTGTGTCCATTAATCAATTTCTTGTTAGCTCCCTTTCCCTACCTTTCCCACCTCTAGTAACCACAGCTCTGTTCTCTCTTTCTGAAAGTTCAGTGCATTATTGTGATTGAGGTTTTTTTGAGCAATGGGAGCTACCAGAATTGTGTTGTTACTTAAATGTTAAAACTCAGTCTGGATTTTTTGATGCCATTTATTTGTTATTACTTGACTTTGATTTTATATGCAATGTTAAAGGGTTTTGGTCTTTTGTGTTTTAAACCACCTCAAATGCTTTTTGTGGACATAGATGAAGAACGTTAATAAACAAAACTCTTAAATGTGGTTTTAAAAGTTGACTTAAAAAGCCTATCATCATCAGCATTATTTTCCAGGTGCAGCAATATATCTATTAATGAAATTAATGCATTCCAACATCATAATTATTTGTTAGAGACTTCATGAATACAAGCAGAAATAATCTGGGAAGCAGAAGGATGCATTTCATATAAGCAAGAGAATGCAACAGAAAAGTAGCAAGAAAAATATCTTAGTCTTAAGCAAAAGCTTAAGCAATTAAGGTTAAAGGAGATGAAGGAGGAGGTGTGGTTTAAACTTGGGAAAGGAGAATCCATTGGGGATGAGCTGAGAGGGAAGGGACCTGCTGGCATGCAGCCCCTTGCTGGGGTGATGTAGGCTTACTTCAGAAGATGTAACATATGCTCTTCTATCCCCTAGAGTTTCCACTGCCTCAGCCAGCATCCCAGAAGAGTAAGGAACCAGCCTGGTTTATGGATACTGTGCTTTGTGCCTCTTTCCCCAAGTCATCCCACAAGAATTGAACTGGATTGGGTTGCTGTGTTCAATTGTGGGAGGTTTTTCACTGAACAGATTCGTTGGGTGACAGGAAGGTGGTATCTGATTCCTCCCCACTGAATGACAATCAAGCTGCATCTGCTCTCGTGGGGCTATGCTTCTCCTCCTTGACCCCAAGAAGGGGCACCATATGGGCTAGCATTTAGGACCACCTAAGAGCCAGCTAAGTGTAGTTAGTAGACAGCCTACGTATTCAAAAAAAAAAATTTAAAGAGAGAAAATGCCTTTCCTTATTAGGAATTTTT